>NC_091118.1:34683968-34853968 GCF_040183065.1 Periplaneta americana | reverse complement strand
CCATTATTCAATAAGTAACAAGGCCATTCGGATTTTCTGACTGAAATTCTTAAGAAAACATACTAAATTCCAATGATAAAATTTCTTTATTAATACATATATAAATTCTGATTATAAATTCTGAATCTTCTTTTGTTCTCTCATGCCTTCTTGCATCCAACTCCTCTATTCTTCATGTTTTCACAGTACCGGTACAGAGATCATCAGCAACAACTACTAAACATGCAACAAAATCATGCACATAGATTAAAGCAGTGATGAAATACGGTACTAGAACTTCAATATCCATTCTGCACTGGCCATAACTTTCAATTTGTACAGCAGTCACAAGTAGCAATCATTAAGTGCTAATTTGTAATTTCTGCTTTATTTGATATTTAATTTATCATATACTGTATAACAAATTAAGAAGATTCTTGCATACATACTGTACAAATGTACGGAACATAATGGGATGCTGACCTCACGTTCACGTGCTACAGCAGAGGTCAACGATCAGTGTGTGATTAGCATAATGATCCCCTAGCCATTACAGCTGCATTTATGTAGGCCTATTATTAGTGTATATATATATATATATATATATATATATATCAAATATGAATGAGGTCTCGGCCACCTCATTGAATATTACACGACTAGTCTTAACTAGTCAGTTGTATTATTACTGATAAATACGAGAAAATTCGTACCGGCACCGGACCTCAGCTTTGCGCGCTGAGAGGGGTTCGGCTGGCGCCGTGGATCGTGTCCCGGCATGGCTCAGTTGGTAAAGAGCGCTCAGCGCGCAAAGCTGAGGTCCTGGTTTCGATTCCCGGTGCCGGTACGAATTTTTCTCGTATTTATCACTATTATTAGTATGCCTACCAGTGCCCTAATAATAATTTCAGTGTAAGCTTACTTATGTATCTTGTGTTTCCTCTTAATTTTGTACTATTTAGGCCTACCATCATCATTATCATTATCATTATCATTATTATTATTATTATTATTATTATTATTATTATTATTATTATTATTATTATTATTATTAGTGTTTGGAATTGAATGGGTTACATCAGCTTCTTGTCTATGTGGATGATGTGAATATGTTATGAGAAAATCCACAAACGATTAGGGAAAACAAGCAAATTTTACTTGAAGCAAGAAAAGCGATAGATTTGGAAGTAAATCCCGAAAAGGCAAAATATATGATTATGTCTCGTGACCAGAATATTGTACGAAATGGAAATATAAAAATTGGAAATTTATCCTTCGAAGAGATGGAAAAATTAAAATATTTTGGAGCAACAGTAACATATATAAATGACACTTAGGAGGAAATTAAACGCAGAATAAATATTTGCTTGAGAAGATTTTGTCATCTAGTCTGCTGTCAAAGAATCTGAAAGTTAGAATTTATAAAACAGTTATATTACTGGTTGTTCTATATGGTTGTGAAACTTGGACTCTCACTTTGAGAGAGGAACAGAGATTAAGAGTGTTTGAGAATAAGAATGTTAGGAAAATATTTGGAGCTAAGAGAGATGAAGTTACAGGAGAATAGAGAAAGTTAAACAATGCAGAACTGCAGCATTGTATTCTTCACCTGACATAATTAGGAACATTAAATCCAGATGTTTGAGATGGGCAGGGCATGTAGCACTTACGGGCAAACCCAGAAATGCATATAGAGTGTTAGTTGGGAGGCCTGAGGGAAAAAGACCTAGATGGGAGGATAATATTAAAATGGATTTGAGGGAAGTGGGATATGATGATAGAGATTGGATTAATCTTGCACAGGATAGGGAACGATGGTGGGGTTATGTTTATTATTATTATTAGGCCTATTATTATTATTATTATTATTATTATTATTATTATTATTATTATTATTATTATTATTAGTGTTTGGAACTGAACAGGTTACATCAGCTGCTTGTCTATGCAGATGATGTGAATATGTTAAGAGAAAATCCACGAACGATTAGGGAAAACAAGGAAATTTTACCTAAAGCAAGTAAAGCAATAGATTTGAAAGTAAATCCCGAAAAGACAAAGTATATTATTATGTCTCGTGACCAGAATATTGTACAAAATGGAAATATAAAAATTGGAAATTTATCCTTTGAAGAGATGGAAAAATTCAAATACCTTGGAGCAACAGTAAGAAATATAAATTACACTCGGGAGAAAATTAAACGCAGAATAAATATTCGGTTGAGAAGCTTTTGTCATCTAGTCTGCTGTCAAAGAATCTGAAAGTTAGAATTTATAAAACAGTTATATTACTGGTTGTTTTATATGGTTGTGAAACTTGGACTCTCACTTTGAGAGGGAAACAGAGATTAAGAGTGTTTGAGAATAAGAATGTTAGGAAAATATTTGGAGCTAAGAGGGACGAAGTTACAGGAGAATGGAGAAAGTTAAATAATGCAGAACTGCAGCATTGTATTCTTCACCTGACATAGTTAGGAACATTAAATCCAGACGTTTGAGATGGGGAGGGCATGTAGCACTTACGGGCGAATCCAGAAATGCATATAGAGTGTTAGTTGGGAGGCCGGAGGGGAAAAAACCTAGATGGGAGGATAATATTAAAATGGATTTAAGGGACGTGGGATATGATGATAGAGATTGGATTAATCTTGCACAGGATAGGGACCGATGGTGAGGTTATGTGAAGGTGGCAATGAATCTGCGGGTTCCTTAAAAGCCATTTGTAAGTTATTATTATTATTATTATTATTATTATTATTATTATTATTATTATTATTATTATTATTATTATTATTATTATTATTATTATTATTATTATTATTATTATTATTATTATTATTATAGTTATTGTATCATTGTTATCATTATTCTTATTGTTATTATTATTATATATTATTATTATTATTATTATTATTATTATTATTATTATTATTATTATTATTATTATTATTATTATTATTATTATTGTTGTCTTTTCTTTTAATTGAACATTCCTTTTACACTACAAATGTTATACACGAGGTTAATATGACAGCATACTGGTAGAATAAGTGGCAGGGTAACTAAATTATCCTCTGAAAATTTGTCTCCAATAACTAAAATATCACAGACTTCAAAGAAAGTATCCGAGATCGAATCTCGACCCTTTTGCTAAAGATCATTACTTAGATGAGCTGTGGCTGGGCCAATCTGGTTTCTATTATCAACTGAGTTACTGGCTCATTCCAAATCATCTCGAATTAATTGTACGATGCTCAGTAAAAAAGGTGTACTGGTAAGTCAGAAATGAATGGTTTTGAGTTATATCCTCCATGTGATTACAAAAAATGTACTACTTCAGATGTTACGAAGGGCATAAGCCTATCAGCTTCCGTACTGATGTACAATGTCAGATTTCCAGCCAATCATAATGATATTACCAGGAAACAATTGGCATTCGTACAGTCTTCTCTGTAGATTGAAAACTCAAAAAAGTTTCATATCCATTGTTCAAGAATTAAAACAGAAAATCAATATCCCGAATTTAAAAGAAAACTTACAATTAAACCAAATCCTTTAACTCTATTAAATATAGAATATAATCTAAATTTAACAGAAGAAATACTGAAATCAGAAGTAAACATTGAAATACTGAGACAGTTGTCTTTAGAGACAATTAATATTAGGTACCCTCCACAAAACTGGCTTCATTTATACACCGACTGAGCCCTGATCTCCAGAGAACAAGGTGCCGGTGCAGGTGTTACGTGCTGTCTCTTCTCACTTTATAGATCACTTGGATATGGAACAACAAGTTTTGATGGAGAAATCATTGCAATAAGTGAAAGTCTCAGAAATCTTCTATGCCACATCAATAAATTTAGGAATGCAGTTATATTGTCAGACTCCAAAGCAGCTATTCTATCAATCGTCTCTAAACACACACCTTCATCTCAAACAGCAGAAATAACTAAACTGCTCTCTCAATTAATATCACTCAATAAAAGAATTGTATTTCAATGGATACCATCCCATTGTGGAATCCTGGGAAACGAGAATGCGGATGCTTTAGCAAAGAAGGGCAGCACTGCTACTTACAGACCTGTTACTAAATCTACGTATTATTCTGTGAAGAGATTTATTAAATCGACATACTTAGACTTCAACAAACAAAATTTGATAACTCAATCCCAATGGAAAAAATGGAACTCTCTGCATCAAAATCCACAGTTAATTCCCGATTTACCACGAAAATCGTATGTAGCTGCATTTAGATTGGCAACAGGCCATGATTGTTTGGCTAAACACCTGCATAGAATTGGAATATATCAGCAGTCCCCTAACTGGCCATTGTGCAACTCAAACCAAGAAATGGATTCGGAACACTTCAAAATCTGTGCTTCATTGGCTGGTCATGATAATATCTTTGAAAATTATTGGAGTGCAAGAGGTCAAATGACTTTATTGTCAAACGCCTGGCATTAGAAAACAACAACATAATGATATTGGTCCTTCTTTCAAACTTTGCTTTTGCTGTAATGAAAATTTACAATTTATGATATACTCTTTTTACCGCGTACCATGTTACCAATACCCATTTGCTATTTTGTTCACCTCGCACATATACATCCGAGGGTTTCAATATATGTAGAAGGCTATGAACAAAGAGAATTTTTAATCAACACATCCCACGTTTTCCTACCAGAAGGTTCCTCGACTTTCATTGTGATAAGTTTAAAATAGACTAATGGTGAGCCAGTATTCGCTTCTATTTATAGAAAAAAATGTATTTACATACAGTAATTCCTAATTCCACTACATGGGAATAATAATGGCTTTAATATGCAACCGAGAGAAGCCACTCGGTGTTTTTTTTTTTTTTGTCTGAACGACCATAGCATTTGACAATGTTTGAACTAATCAAAAAGGGTACTGGTACTGGTTCAGAGACACCCATGGTAAACACTAGTATTGGGCATGAAGCACAGAAATATATAAAAAATGTCATCAGTCCAGTTTTTTACTGTTCTCTCTAATATGATTTGCTCAGAAAATCTATTTGTGTTAGCAGTAATACGTTCAGGTAGGCTATTAGTAGAAAATAGGAACCTGGTGATACCATTTTCGTTTGCTTTTTTTTTTTTTTTTAAGAAAGATCGTGAAATACTTGTATACCTCTACAAATAAAGTATTGAGTTACTAATTATTATGAAAAAGTGTAAATAACAAAAAAAATATATATATATATGTCATATATTATATGGTATCGCGTATTATTTCTAAAAATTTGGGAATACAAAGCATGCATAAGAAATACCGGTACAAGATATATAATAATATAAGTACGTGCTAACAACAACAAAAATTTTGCACAAAATACTTTGCAAAAATTGGAAACAAAAAAATTGAGACATTCACATTATCAAAGAAATTAACAGATTAATTTTATGTACATTTATGTATTAAAATCATAGGCGTACATTAAAATTAAAATTTGCAAGTGAAATTTAAAAATTACAAAGACAAGTTCACAATTACAAAATATAAATAAAATAAGGAAAAAAGAATAGGTTGATTCCTGAATTCTTTACTTTAGTTTTCAATTGTTGAATAAATGAGAGATCAAATTTATTTTCTGTCTCATTCTGAATACACCTTTGTGTACTAGTGATCATAAATGCAAGAATTACAAGTGATAATGTGATTATTTGCGTTTGTGCAACTTCGTAATGGAAGTGCATTTCAGACATGCAGTAACATTTGATATAGGAACTCATCACAAGGAGGTGAAAAATCAGTACAGTACTTATAAAATTAGCATATTTTCAGTGCAAAAGTTCATGTGATTGCTAATACTGATCTGTGGATATATAGGTCTACTGTGTAGAATGCTATCTTCAGGCATTTTTACTATATTGTTTTGGCATTCATTGGAGCTTAAATGTATGGAAAAACACTGCATTTCGTGGGATGGCAAGATCTAATATCTACCTTTTACAGCGAGGTCTTTAAAGGAAGCATATAAACTACAGAGGCAATTTTGTGCTAATGACATTATGATGTAATGAAGTTGAAATAATAGGAAGGGAATGATATGGGTAATAGGAAAACGAAATCTCTGAAAACAATACCTATCCCATAGCCTCTTTTACAATAAAACTACCTGAGGATATTCAAAGAATCGAACACAAGCCTACTTGAGTGACTAGCCCAACCTCCCTCATAGTTTGAATCTCTTATAATAAATCTTTCTTATTTCTGTAGAATGAAAAGCATTTATTCGTTGCTTAGTTGATGCCCTGTTTTCATTCAAGCTCCTTAATAGTACCGTAATACGAAGGAAGGACCCAAGGTTTACACTGCAACCTGAAGCTTATTGTGCTTATCACTCCTGTTTTGTGAATGATACTTGTAGCCAAATGGTGGCACTGTAGAAGTACAGCACGCCACACACTATGGTATGGATGATTATGTGTAAATTAATGATGGTGAAGTGAGTCCAAGATCTAACGCCAAAAGTTACTCAGCATTTCTGATTCAATTGGTTGAGAGAAAACTCGGAAAAAAATCCAACCTGGTAACCTGTCCCAACAAGGATTTGAACCTGGGTCCGCTTGTTTCATGGTCAAATGTGCTAACCATTACTCTACAGCAGCGGACTAATTTGAGATGGATAGCACATTTATATCAACGATAAATAAATGTATTATTATTATTATTATTATTATTATTATTATTATTATTATTATTATTATTATTATTATTATTATTATTATTAAGGTAGGTGTCCCTGATATGGCCGTGCTAAGGTTTGAGAATTTTTCTAGCCGCCATTTTGAAAAATGTAAACCACTTTTTTCTTACTCGTTCTCAGTCTAATGGACTTTCTTAAAACAATTTCCTTTCCCCATAAAAATAGCTTTAATTGTCCAAAAATTCCCAAATTCCAAAAGTCTACCTAGTGGCCATATCAGGAACATGTGCACATGATATGGCCACCCTTGTTCCATGTTCTACAAATCATGATTGTTTTCAGTTTGATAGCGCAGTTGTGTTAAAATTAAATAATTTTGGTGTAAAATGAATAAAAATGACACTTAATAATCTTTTTTATAATTCAAAAGTATAGCCAAAACAGGTTTTTCCGTAAAAACTTAAATTGTTTTTCTTAAAATACAAAATTTTGCGTAATCCCAGCTATAAGGCATGTAAATTTGTCAGGTGAAAAAATAAAAGTGAAATGAAATTGATATGGCCATGGTGCATTTAATATGGTCATATCAGGAGCAGGTAAGCTTTCACGAAAATCGTTTGATTATGAACAACTCGTAAAAGATACGCCATCAACTACAACACCAATCAACAGAACATTAAAAACTTAATGGAGTACGATGGTTTTCATGAAACAAGTCTTTGAAAAACATGCATAAAACAAAGGAGACTTACCAGAGGAAAATAAGAAGAGATCACATGAAAACCGCAAAACAGGCAACTAACGCCATATTGCTCAACCTGACTGGATGCAAAACGATCAAGTGACATACCAGGATGCCCTTTCACTGGTTGCTGCTGCAATTTAGCGGATTTTTTGGTTAATTAACTCACAATAAGGGGGGTGGGGGTGGCCATATCAGGAGCACCCACCTTATTATTATTATTATTATTATTATTATTATTATTATTATTATTATTATTATTATTAAGTGATTTGTTATTAATACAGGGTTGTTTCCGGTGTCTGATAACGAATTTGAATGACATCTTGTGCGTCAGGAGTCACACGACAGCTAAACTGTGACGCCAGGTGACAGACCAGTAGTGAGTGATCTCATAGTCAGAGTGCACGGCGACTCACAGCAGAAATTCCCAAGAAAATCGAGCCTTTTTGGAAGGGGTACATAACAACCCTTTCCGATGCCAAACACAATTAAGTGAAAATAAAAGAAGCCTGCAATAAACGAGGTTTCGTTATTTCCAAGAAAGGCATCTTCTGTGTACTTAATAAGATTGATGAAGCTCGAATGGAATTAATTTGTATCATCTTGTGGGGTGCGGCGACTTATTTGATTGCTTTTTCCACTCTGGAATTAATCCCATCGGAGCTTTGCCAGTCTCATTAGGTACACACAAGATGCCTTTCTTGGAAATAACGAAACCACGTGTTTTGCAGGCTCCTATGATTTTCACGTATCTGTACTTGACATCGGAAAGGGTTGTTATGTACCCCTCGCAAAAAGGCTCGATTTTCTTGGACATTGCTACTGTGATACACCGTGCACTCTGATTATGAAATCACTCACTACTAGTCTGTCACCTCACGCCGCAATTCAGCTGTCGGTGTGATTCCCGACGCACATGACGTCATTCAAATTCGTTATCAGAAGTCGGAAACATCCCTGTATTAATGTGCTACCTAACAGTGAATAACCAATAATAATAATAATAATAATAATAATAATAATAATAATAATAATAATAATAATAATAATAATAATATAGTGGTAGTAGTAAGTAGTAGTGGTTAGTAGTACAGTATTAGTAGTAGTAGTAGTATTCTTATTTATTTTCCTAGTCTCGCAATATTTAATTACAATTCTCATACGGAAAACCTGTAAGGAATCCCTTATCCCTTATGGTACAATGATAACGAGAAACGGGTAATACATTTTGTGCAAAAAACAGTTCATTCAAGGACGGAAAGTTTTTACATGCCATAAATCTGTAATATGGTCTCCAAATTTTTAATTCTTTCGTAAGCAAATTATGTTACTGTAAACTGGGGTTACTTTGAACAGAGAGGAAACTTTGAACATTTTTTTCAGAAAATCATATTTAGGTTTCTACATGCTGCACTTGTTGTAGATGGAGGTAAATTATCATAAAATCATTCTCATACCAAATTTACCTCCATCTATAGCAAGTGCAGCATGTAGAAATCTAAATAGGATTTTCTGAAAAAATGTTCAAAGTATCCTCTGTGTTCAAAGTAACCCCAGTTTACGGTACTAATGATTTTTAATACTTTCATGACCATTGTCTCGCATTTAGTAGTGACCACATACATCCCAATGACTTGTTTACAGGAAAGATGCACTGGCTGACATGCCACTGTAATTTTGTCTCTTTCTTGCTCAGAATAATCTTCAAATTTGTTTCATATAATTGAACCTGACTTTCTAAAGCTCCTCATCATCATCTGATGGACTATCGTAACTTGTCTGACTGATCAGGAATATAAATCCATTTCAGCGACAGGGAAAGAGCAGCACTCTTCCAAAACAAACACTAAAAGAGGTTTTGCCCCAAACTGAAATGTGTTACGTTTTGATGGCGGGTGCTCGACGACAGGAGTGGGCTGTGTAATGATGACCTGCTGGGGGGCCAATAGGAATGTAGGCACATCCGGCGGTGTGAACACAGGCGGTGCTGACCCTGGGGGCTCATCTTCACCCTGAAACATCACAAATTCAGTCACACTTTGAGTAAAGTCTACACTGCAGTTTTCCTCAGTTTTATGCACTTCATACACTCAGTGTTTTTAAGGTTATAAAAAGTACGGTACATTAACAATACCGGTAATCTTAATGAACGATGTATAAAGCCCAATGTTGATGATGGACGATTTCTTGGATGGCAGAGGGAGATATTTAAGCATGAACAGGGTTGCCATGTCTCCCACATTTTACGAGATCTCCTGTATTTTACACACATATTTCATACTGTTTCCTCCGTTTTTCATGAAGTTTTATCTACTTATTTTTATGTAAGGGGATATTTACATTTTTCGCTAGTATAAATTTAGTAAAATTCAAAAATTCAATGTTTTATTTCTACATATCTTGAATTAATTTTGTGCTGGAATTTGGTATAGTGGTTATACATTACTTTTAGATTAATAAACAATTCTCAGAATACCGGTACCAAAAAAAAAAAAAAAAAAAAAAAAAAAAAAAAAAAGCTTTTATTATTGAGGGTATTTATATTTTTAGGGTTCTTAGGAAAATATTTGGTGTTAAGAAGGATGAAGTTACAGGAAAATGGAGAAAGTTACACAATGCACAACTGCACGCATTGTATTATTCAACTAACATAATTATTAGGAACATTAAATCCATGGTGTGGTCTTCTCGGACACCGAGTCATAGGACCATACTTTTTTTGAGGAGAACTTGAATGGTAAAACGCATGCTTCCTCCGAAACATTATGCACCAGTTGCTTCATGATGTTCCCCTTGTACTTCGGTTAATGATGTGGCTCAGCAGGACGGCTGTATGGCTCACTTTTCACGTAAGGCTCGATGAGTTATTAACCAGGAGGATTGGTAACACATATTCCTCTATAATTTGTATATTTGCTTCGACCTCCCTGCTTATACTACATACAACTTATAAATCCAAGCTTCATTTCTGCAAGTATTTCTTCACCTTCTGAAATTTTCCTATAGATCTCTATAAGCAGTTCAATTAATTTTCTTCATAATTCTAAATGAATTCCATTAGGTCTACTTGTTTTCTCATTTTTCCCTTCTCGATAATAATAATAATAATAATAATAATAATAATAATAATAATAATAATAATAATAATAATAATAATAATAATAATAATAGTGATGAACTGATGATAATACTAATAATAATAGTAGTACTGGTAGTAATAATAATACTGAATATCTTTATGATATCTTTACTTTATTAACTTTTGCAATTTACTTGCTCGACTAGTTTAGAAAAGATATCATAAAGTTATTCAATAATTAGTCTGTAAGTGTTAAAATAGGATTCCGGTATTGAACAATGAATAATAATAATAATAATAATAATAATAATAATAATAATAATAATAATAATAATAATAATAATAATAATAATAATGCCTAAATGGAAGTCAAAACCTACCAGTATCATAAAAATTACTTATTAACTTTACCCAGCTTCCCACTCCCTTCATTTTTCCCCTTTACGCAAAGTAGTTTTTAAGGACTGTGGGTAATTAGAAACTGAACTGTTTCGAGTGCCTATAATTTAGAAAATATTTTAAACCTTTGTATTTTAAATACTACTGGCCACAGTATGAATCAATTTAAGAATCACGTAATGCATATAGTAAGTGATAATTTTGTGACAGTTCATTTATGAAAAATTTTATTTTTTTTTCAAAGACTGAATTCTGATTTGTTTTCTTCTTCATTTATTTAGGTGCACTTTTCTCAGGAACTGTTTAACATACTTAATGAAACTCTTACGGTACATTTTAAAGGATAAATTCTACAATCTGCAGCTAAAATTGAATGGTTGGCCAGAACAAGGTTGTAACAAACAAATCTTTGTCTTTTGGTAAATCAAGATTACTGGTAATGGTTTAGGAAGCACTTATTTTATTATAATTATTTATTGAAATATACATGCTAGGGTAAGATAATTTAAAGTCATATGAAAATATTCACTGGCCTTTACAAACAATCTTGTTTCATGCTTAGCTCAACATACCAAAAAATGAGGGTTCCAACCTTTTTCTGGACAACCATTCAATTATGAAGCAATAGGTTTTGCTTTTCATTTTAAAATTTTCATTTTAATTGCAAAAAGGAACAATTTCTGAACAAGTTATTATTGTTTCTTCAACTGATATTAATGCGTTTCTTTGATCAAATTTTAGGAGGAAATTGTCAGAAATGTTTTTTACCACAAAATATTAAAAATTTCAGTCACAGACCAAACAGTATTTGAAAAAAATGCACCTAAATGAATGCAAACAACTACAAAAAAATCAGACTGCAGCCATTGGAAAAATATTTTTCATAAATAAACCAGTGAAAAAAATTGCTAAGTACCAAATGCATTAAATTATTTTAACTTAGGCCTACTGTGTATTTTTTTTTTAGAAATTGTATTTAATTATCTTCAGTAGTATAAAAAATACAGCGGTTTAAAGTATTTTCTAATTTATTAGCACTCATACAGCCCTCTTAATAATCTCTATTTATTATATCAGTTAATGAGGGGTCGGTTCCAACTATGAGAATTCATTTGTTTACCTGCTCTGTGGAAAATTCGCCAAAGGGAAACCAGGGAGTTGTTCCATCGACTCCTTGGTCGTCCCTGGTTTGCGTGTCCTTTTGGAAGATAACAAAATACTAATTTTAGGAGGCTGTATCTTCCCATGCACTGTAAATAATCTGTCTAATTTTGTTGTTATTCCTGAATTGCTGGATTGTTCTACTCATGATTAAATCATATATTTGCAACCAATATGCCACATCACTTTTATGTACCTTTAAACTGCCTATGTATGTGTGCAATACAATTTCTGAAGTTTTTAATACAAGGTTATTCATAAATTAGTTGAATATTTAACATCTGGTTCTGACTGCACAAGAAAGAAATGAATCCATCAACACAACTTAAAATTGTATTTTCAGAGTGAAATCAAATTATTACATCAACTCTCTGGTTGAACATCACAGAACAGCACCTATCAATTTCCAGAAAAGCGACTATATTGTTGCCACCTTTCTAAACATTGAGGGAGTAGGCATTCTGGGCTCTGAAGTAACAGAGTTTGTCTTTCTATCACCGGTAGTGGTGCCAAAAGATACTATCTTCAAAATTAAATCCTTAGAATAAAATCCAGCTAAAAAAGGTATTCTACATAAAGTAAAATTAGGAATACATAAACAATTAGAAGTTGAAGATATCTGAAAAAATAAATTTCCCATTAAACGATTATTTTGAGAATCCTTTATTTTCCATTTGGGGATAGGAAAGAGGGCAGTTAGGTGGCAGAACTTTGTCAAGGGTAGGAGACTTAAGTGGCAACTCTCATAAAGTGGGAAAGCTCAAATAAAGGGTGGCTATATTTTCCATATTAGGTATTTCTTAATTTAATTACCCACGGTGAAACTATTTTTAACCAATTTCTAGAAGATTAATTATTTTTTTTCTTAATTTCCGACATTATTTTTTAACTTATTTATATATATTTTTTAATTTCTCAGTCTTTGTACCGGTATTATAAAATTTATGTTAGTCTGAGTGATATAAAGAAGAGGAATCTTGGCTATGTCATTTTGTTAATAATTCAATGTGCCCCAAAAGTTGACTAAAAGGAGAGAAGCGAAGTTTGAAGATCTCGATTTTTGTACCCTACATACCGGTAGTGAAATTTTTATGGAAGTTGATTATTTCTGGTCAAGGCAAAAGTTTATAATAGGTATTATAACATATTACTACTGACTGTTATATGATTTAACAAACCCTAACACGAATTTAGACAGTTCATAGACAGTAAATAGGAGAACCTAAATGCTAAGGAAAAGTTGACTTAAAATAACAATAATTAAAGTAATTAATAAATTGGATTCAACGTATTCTAAAATATGCATTATGTGCATTTACAACATTTTAATAATTAAAGATATTTAATAAAATAAATATTACAAACAAAAAAATAAAACGATCCCCATATAATACACGTGTCTGGGCAAGAGATATACATAAATAATAGCTTATAATGCATTACTATTCATTACATTTTCTCAAGGTAAAGATCAGTCAAAAGAAAAAAATATCTCTTGCATTTGATTAAACGTGAAAGAAACAAATCAAAAGTAAATATCTGATTAGGAATGCACAAAAATGGCGTCACTGATTCATTTTTTATATATGTGGCCTACAGTGACGGAACACATATACCTTAACATGTTGCAAAACTTTGCTATTCCACAGATTCCCCCAGGTTTCACATTTCAGTAAACAGAGCCCTATAACATCTTTATTGAAATGTTATCAATTTTTTTGATTGAGAAATAGTCGGAAAATTGAATCAGAGGATGGGGCCCAACTGCTTGGCCTTTAGAACCCCGGATATGACACTATTGTACTTTTCTTTCATGAGGCTGTATTAAAGAAATCATGTACAAGAGAAAAGTTTGAGATTCAGACAATTTGAAACAGCGTATCGTTGAAATAGTTGAGTTAATAACGCCTCAAATGTTGGTAAACACTTGAGTACCGGTATCGTTCTGATATCTGTCGAGCTACAAATAGTGTAGGCCTACACATTGAAGTGTACCAACGTACATAAAACTTTTAGAGTTACTCTGTACAATATAGGAAAAAGAAATTCAAGAAAATAAACTTGCAAATTTTAAGATATATTGTATGTGTTTATTTTTGGATATCTCTAGCCTCAACACGCGGTATGAATAATTTGCTACAGAACTAATACCTTAAATGTGCTTTAAAAATAAAACAAATGAAGCTTATCCTTCTAGGCACTAGTGACATCCATGAGCCAGTCTCCTAGAGTTGGGGCAAATACCAGCAAGTTAAGGATCCTGCTGTTTCACCACAAAAAGATATATATAACCTTCAATGATAGTATTTTAAATACAGAAATGATTTTGATAAAGAGAGGAATGCCTGGCTTGCATTGAAATCTATTATTAAGAACTTTCTGAGCAGCCATAGGAGCCCAGAGTACTAACATGCTGTTGAGGAACTGCAGAGCTACCAGGCTCTTGGTGCACGTATGTCCATAAAGATGCAGTTCCTCAGCTCGCATTTAGATTACTTTCCTGAAAACTGTGGGAATACAGAGTCTATGCCTATGTCCCTTCCGCCATCCAATTCAGTATTTTCCATGGTATTCTGTTCTCAGTCAAGTTCTTCCATTCTCCTGCAGGCGTCCCAATAGTAGGGTATGTATATATTTTATATAGGATACATAAAAAATTCATTCTATTAAAATTAACAACTCTACATGTCTGAAAGTAATCCACTTTTTAGAAATAAGTGTTTATTACATGCAGTAAAAAATTAATGATATTAGAGAAATCATAACAAAGTTATGGTTAGAAAATGATATACCAGTACAGAGGCCTCAAACTAGGAAGCTGCCTGGAGAGGGGAAGTAGTAGAGCTAACGGAGGGGGCCCACCTAGGCTCCGATACCCAGGTATAGTCATATTATCTGAAAAGTTGACCTCTTGACAATATATTCAAGATGTACCCTCCCTATGCAGCCTTCTCAACTGTTTTTAGAACTGAGCTGTACCGTTCTAGTCCACAGTGCACAGCAGTAGGCGGACAGGGGTAGGGGAGAAGTGCTCTATGCGCCTGCGCGAACAAGACAGCTTGCTAGTTTGAGGCATCTGTAAATGCATTTTTTTTTTCATATTCTGATAAAATTGGCTTTTAAAAAATTATTATTAGTAATATTTTATATATTTTATCATCTATTTAAGTTCTAATGAGTCTTGTTTTAGTAGGTATGGTACATTGTAATTTTTGCCCATTTGTGAGTTCATTTTCTTATAAAATTTTAGAAATTTACAGCCTGCATTTTTTTATATTATTTGTGGTCGTCCATATGCCCTTAAACCTGGGTCTCTGGGTTATAAAGCCATTTGGGACTCAATTTCTGTACTCACTTGTGGTGTCAGAGGTTCGCCATCTGCCCGACACTCCTCGACAACCAGTGAAGGGAAAAGTCCAGTCTGGCCATCCAGTTCGCCTTCCCACCAGCCGTCATCCACAACATGGACCACCTTCCTGAGCACTCGAATCACTTGCCCCTCAGCGAAGGTGAGTTCTTCTGGACACGTAGCTTCATAGTCGTACAGAGCAAGACAGTAGCTTTCCCCATCTGGAAATAAAAAAGTCACAATAATAATTGCTAATTTATTTGATATAAGAGTGACAGAGTTTTACATTATATGGCTTATTTATATTAAACATTATCAATTTTGGGCCCGTTATGAGCAATAGAACTTCTTTTCAGTGCTACCAACTTTGACATTTCATATCAGTTCTAGTTTCCATTGCACTTAGCGCATTGGTTTACAATTCTTTTTATGGAATGACTTTTGCATGCCCACAGTTGACATTTTCCACACCTAAATTCTGTCGTCTTATCTAGTATTACTATTATGAATAATCTAATGTATATTGGTTCAGTGCAAATAGATTAACTTTAAATTTAAGTAAGACCCAGACTATATGTTTTGGTTTAAAAAGAGATGTTGAACCTTCTACTGTAGTGAAATTACTGGGTTTTCATATTGATAGTAAGTTGAATTGAGTTAATCATACCAGTATTAATGAAATTTCTAAAAAGTTAAGTAAGGTCATTTCTATGTTAAGAAAACTTAAACATTGTACCACAATGAAAACTGTACTAAGTGCATATTATGCTTTTTTTCACAGTAACTTACCGGTATTATAAATTATGGGATTATGTTATGGGAAAACAGTAGTGGTGCTAAAGATATTTCTATTCTACAAAAAAGGGCTATTCGCATTATTCTTGGATGTTCTCCATGGGAGTCTTGTAAATCCTTATTTAAATAATTATCCATATTAACTCTTCCTAGTTTATATTTGAATGTGTAAAATACTGTATGTACATTTGAATAATTTGATGTACCAAAAAACTGAAGATAGGCCCTATACATAATTATAACAGAAGAACTAGAATTAACTTGGCAATTTCTGCTTGCAGATTAATTAAAACACTTGACAGTTTTGTATTTTTAGGTGTCAAATTTTATAACAAATTACCAAAACACTTAAAAAGAAGCTATTAATTTTAATAATTCTCTTAGGACTTTTCTAACTGAAAAGAGTTTTTATAGCATAGATGAGTTTCTTAATACTTAATGATTGTTTGTTTGATGTAATTCATTAATGACGAAGCCTATTATAATTGTATTCGACACAAACTCTGAGCGACTTGAATTTTGTTTTTTTTTTTCTGTTAACAAGCTTCACAGGGAGCTATACCTGAAAGCTAGATTTGCATAATACACGTCACTGTTCATTAACAGAATAAACCACAATTCAAGTCACACACAGTTTGTGTGCTCTCAATGCTGGTTGCTTGACGGTTGTCAGCTCACTTTGAGGTCTGTAGTTATAAAGGGAGAAATTGAGTCGGGATCTGGTAGAGTTCCTGGGTAGCTCAGTTGGTAGAGCCTTGGTGCGTTTAGCCAAAGGTCCCGGGTTCGATACCCGGCCCCGGAACAATTTTTCCCTTGAAATTACTGTAGATGTGTTTGATTTCACTACGATAGCTTCCACTGTTAAACGAATTGGCTCCTTGAGGCTGCAATTCGAAGCCCTTTCTATAACACATGGTCACACATTTGGTCTCCAAGTTCCAACAAGAAATTCCGTCGACGATGTAGCACCTTAGTCTTTTTTTTTTATTTTCTTTCAGTGGGTTATTTTACGATGCTTATCAACATCTCAGGTTATTTAGCATCTGAATGAAATGAAGGTGATAATGCTGGTGAAATGAGTCCAGGGTCCAGCACCGATAGTTACCCAACATTTGTCCATATTGGGTTGAGGGAAAACTCCGGAAAAAACCTAAACCAGGTAACTTACCCCAGCTGGGATTCGAACTCGGGCCATCCTGGCTTCGCGGTCAGACGCGCTAACCGTTACTCCACAGTTGTGGATACCTTAATCTTCTAATCTGAATGCTTCAAGAGTCAAAGTATGAGTGCATTTGTGCAATTTATGTCCATAATTTTGGAAAAGAATCTGAAGGGGCCATCAACGTGTTCCTCCACACATTGTGTACTCTCTTCCCAGTTTGTCGACGACATCTACGTCAAGAGGGAAAACTGACGCCAATATAACTGTAAAGGGCAATAAATAGCTTGGGATCTATCAACAATGTGTTCCGCAGCTGTGTAAAGTCAATTTTTGTGAATACTAGAGTCGACGGCAATTCGGAAGGCGGTAGCCTGCTAGCGTTTGCATCGAGAGAGACAGATAGAGAGAGCAAGGCAGCGTACAACATTGCCACATCGTACTTCACGCACATGTGCAATACAAATAGCCAGGAGAGAATTTAAATTATCAAAAGACAACAATGACTTTAGCCGTTGATTACTGTAAGCATTGACACCAAACAAACTCTGTTTCCTTCACTAACAATATTCTTTGCACGGTTCTCAATCCCACACCACATGCTTCTGCAGTCATTTCTTGTGCGTTAACAACGTTGTAGCCAGCATCAAGATGGCCGGCAGTGCTCTACTCGTCAACGTTTTTAAAATAATTATACACCTTAAACACAATTTTCCACACCTGTCTGTGCAATATTTGTCTTTTTACAGTCTCTTTCTTCCATTTATTTATCTTACACATACACAGTAAATGTTAGTTTTACTTATTCAATGTATTGAAGCACTCACACGTGAACAAACGAATTCTGGAAGTACTTGTTATAGACTGATTCTGATTGGTTCTACTGTACAAGTTTGTGACGTCACATACCAGAAATGCTATGGCGCATGTAGCAGCTGACCGCCTTCTGAAATGCCGTCTAGTCTAGCTTCGTCACAGTTATTACGGTATGAGGTCCATTTTGGTCCACATTTTTTTAATAGTATTTCCGTAAGTGCAAAGAGAGAATTATTTTCAAAATACAGTATATTTATCTTGGTGGAATTAAGGCATTGATAAAATGACAGAAAATAAGGGGTTCATGATTTCAATAATATTTTAAAAACGTAGTAGTGGGGTCCAGCAAGGGTTAAGAGCGAGGTCTACAAGAGCAAAGTGGAAACTTCTCGCTCGCATTTTACATGGGTTTGCTCAAGTAAAGGAATGTCCTAATCAGCTCAGATCAGCAACACAGCAGCTATCTACAAGAGCTGCAAAGTGCATTGAAGTTGATGGTGGATTTTTTTAACATGTTCTGTAAAGAAAAGTACACAATTAAAGAGAACATAAAGTAACAATGTTTTAATTTACTATCACCTGCACTTTTCATGTTCCTCATTGTTTCCATTAGTTTTCTCCGAAACCGTTAAGAACAGGAGATATGTTCATATAAACTTTTTTGTTCAGAATCACCAATATTATATCACCCTTCAAACCATCTACCTTCCCTTCTGCCTCACCCTGTAGTTAGCTTTCATAAGCGTATTTCGCTACCACAATTACTACTATCTGAAATAATGTGTGGTTCGCGACAGGATTATCTTGGCTGTCTGCAGAATGCGCGGACTTGGTTAATAAAAACTTAAACTAACCAAACCTAACCTTCGTATATGAAGAGTTCGCGGGAAAAACGATGAATGTCATAGTTTTGTTAAGGTTGATGTCATTATCTAATTCATGGATCGCTACGAAATTTAATGTTGTTCTTATGAAAAAATGGTAAAAAGGAGAATTATCACCACGAATACAGTAATCCTTTCCTTTATTTTCTATAGAAACAGCACTACATCTTGCAGTTATAGACTCAATTAGATCATTATCTAATCCTTAACAGAAATGTGACATTCATCGTTTTTCCCACAAACTCTTCATATGCAAGACGGGTAACTGGAGCACAGGAAATTTCTTGATTTGATCTTGATTTAATCTGGAATGTAAACGCAAAATAAATCCAAGTAAGGATTACACTGGCACTGCATGAAAGATCCGTGCATGCACAGACAACCAAGATGAACCTATCGCGAGCCCCTCCAAAATAATACCATGGCATGATTGTGACTATAATAGTATTTAATTCATTAATATGTCACATCAACGGACGTATATACGTCACCCAAACATCGTAAGATGAAGATTACATTTGTAAAGTTTCTTTCCAGCCATAAGCAGTGCAGACTAAGATCAGACGCTATGGACAGTACTCTATAACAGAGTCGCCAGTATGAAAGGATAATTCCAAGCCTTTGGTGTGAGACGAACTCGATAGCTCAGTGGTAGAGCGCCTGACCGGAGAACAGGAAGTCGCAGGTTCGATTCCCGCTCGAGGTTGTGAAGTTTTTCTTTCATACCATGGCATGATTGTGACTATAATAGTATTTAATTCATTAATACCAGAACTTTTACTAGGTGTATCATGCTGATACGTGCAATATAGTTGGAGCATAAGTGAAAATGATACACTGTGCCAGGGGCGTATATTGCGGATGTTCAAGGTGTGCGCTGGACACCCTGTAAATTCGGTAATCTCATTTTTTATTTTAAGTGTTTTATATAATGCAACAATAATTTTGATTTATCACAATTTAAATGCGTGGTAATCTCATTGGAAGTTGACGTATATAGTTCAAGACTAATTTTAATTCATTACCATTTAAATATTTTAAATGCCTGCTGGTTGAATGTGCACACCATCCCCAGAATGGCTTTCGTTTTTATAACGTATGCTCTGCCTGACGAAGGGGGATGAGTTCTGGTCTGGTTGTCCTGTCCGTACAAAAGAACATCCCCTGTTGAGAGTTACTGCTATAATTCTCTGCACGCGCAAGGTGGCATGGTGGGGATACTCGCTTCTCTCAAGCTCGCAGGTCGTCCTGTATACAGGCAGCTCAACTTGTCAATAGCGTTACAAAATATTGTGTTTGACGTGTGTTTACTGTTTGTGTGAGTGAATTTACTGTGTTTAGGTTTTACTAGGGTTCATAGTTGTGTGCCAGCGCAGGTGAACAATTTAAATTACTTACTCGTATTTAATGATAATAGCACTTGGAAATGTACACTGTAAAAGATCTGCAAAAGCCATTCTCTTCTCGCCCACTAGGAGAGAAATTACATATAGTGAATAAGAATAGACCTACCCCGCCACTTCCGAATTTAGTGCAACAATATAAAACAAAAAGCGAATAATACATTAGACATTTTTCTATTTCACAATATGAAATTGTAGAATAGTTAGCGGCTTGTGGAACTTCAAACAGGTTATTTTGCTGGCCATGGTTGTTGTTTGATCATAAATAATGCAATTTTGAATAATGTTATTTGTAGCTGCCTCCTTTCTCCGGCATTTGCAGGGCAGTCATTGAAACAAGGTGATTAATTTTCAAGAAGTTGTGGTGCGAGTACTTTGAATAATATTTAAATGTCATTTTCTTTTAATTTTATGTCATTTTTCCTTTAGTTTAAGGGCATTTTAATGATCATTGTAACAAATGTATTCTTCACCTTACGATGTTTGGTGACATATACACGTCCGTTGATGTGACATATTAATGAATTTAAATACTATTATAGTCACAATCATGCCATGGTATGAAAGAAAAATTTCACAACCTCGAGCGGGAATCGAACCTGCGACTTCCTGTTCTCCGGTCAGGCGCGACTATAAATAGTATTTAAATTCATTAATATGTCACATCAACGGACGTGTATACGTCACCAAACATCGTAAGATGAACAATACATTTGTAAAAGTTTCTTTCAACCCATAAGCAGTGCTGACTAGATCAGACGCTATGGACAGTACTCTATAACAGAGTCGCCAGTATGAAAGGATAATTCCAAGCCTTTGGCGTGAGACGAACTCGATAGCTCAGTGGTAAAGCACCTGACCGGAGAACAGGAAGTCGCAGGTTCGATTCCCGCTCGAGGTTGTGAAATTTTTCTTTCATATCATGGCATGATTGTGACTATAATAGTATTTAAATTCATCATTTTAAGTAGATTTTTAGGTCAGCAACATCCGCCCCATAGTTATTATTTATAAATAATACTAAATTATATATTAAAAAAGTCCACACCTGTGGAGTAACGGTCAGCGCGTCTGGCTGCGAAACCAGGTGGCCCGGGTTCGAATCCTGGTCGGGGCAAGTTACCTGGTTGAGGTTTTTTCCGGGTTTTTCCTTCAACCCAATACCAGCAAATGCTGGGTAACTTTCGGTGCTGGACCCCGGACTCATTTCACCGGCATTATCACCTTCATATCATTCAGACGCTAAATAACCTAGATGTTGATACAGCGTCGTAAAATAACCCAATAAAATAAATATATTAAAAAATGGCAGTTAATATTGATCCGATATTTCACTTAGGCCTATAATAATTGTGCGAGATAGACCAACTATATATTTTTTAACAGAACACCCAAACTTCAGGTTCAGCATACGCCACTGCACTGTGCTCCATATTCTCTATTTTTTTATAAACTGAAATAAAGACTCACCCTCTTGCTGAGGTTCAGAGGCGGCAACGGGCTCCTCCGGTGGCTTCAGATCCTCCTGCTCGTCCACAGTGTAGTCCACGGAACTGAAGGAGATCTGAGAGACGAGCTGGTAGTTGGAGCCAGTGCCTTGTTCGGTCTGGTCGTCGTGGTCCACGTCCAGGTAGTTGTGGGGCACATAGCCCTCCTCTCCCCGGTAATTTCGAGCTCGCAACCAACCGTCTCCATCACCCTCTCCTACCACCTCGAGTTGCTCATTCTCGACAATGCTCAACTCATCTGGATTTTGTGCCTGTAACATCATCATATAATACTATCAGAGTGCATACAACACTAAAAGATGTCAAGCTTTCAAGGAGGTCAAATTAATTTCGTAATTCATTTAACGTCTTTTTTTCTATTATTATACAGGGTTATTATACACAGAGGGTTTGGAATTGAATGGGATACATCAGCTTCTTGTCTATGCGGATGACGTGAATATGTTAGGAGAAAATCCACAAACGATTAGGGAAAACGCGGAAATTCTACTTGAAGCAAGTAAAGAGATAGGGTTGGAAGTAAATCCCGAAAAGACTAAGTATATGATTATGTCGCGTGATCAGAATATTGTACGAAATGGATCTATAAAAGTTGGAGATTTATCCTTCGAAGAGGTGGAAAAATTCAAATATCTTGGAGCAACAGTAACAAATATAAATGACACTCGGGAGGAAATTAAACACAGAATAAATATGGGAAATGCCTGTTATTATTCAGCTTTTGTCATCTAGTCTGCTGTCAAAAAATCTGAAAGTTAGAATTTATAAAACAGTTATATTACCGGTTGTTCTGTATGGCTGTGAAACTTGGACTCTCACTTTGAGAGAGGAACAGAGATTAAGAGTGTTTGAGAGTAAGAATGTTAGGAAAATTTTTGAAGCTAAGAGGGACGAAGTTACAGGAGAATGGAGAAAGTTACACAACACAGAGCTGCACGCATTGTATCCTTGACCTGACATAATTAGGAACATTAAATCCAGACGTTTCAGATGGGCAGGGCATGTAGCACATATGGGCGAATCCAGAAATGCATATAGAGTGTTAGTTGGGAGGCCAGAGGGGAAAATACCTTTGGGGAGGCCGAGACGTAGATGGGAGGATAATATTAAAATGGATTTGAGGGAGGTGGGATATGATGGTAGAGACTGGATTAATCTTGCTCAGGATAGGGACCAATGGCGGGCTTATGTGAGGGCGGCAATGAACCTCTGGGTTCCTTAAAAGCCAGTAAGTAAGTAAGTATACAGAGTGTCAAAAAAGTTCGTTTCAGGAATTACAGAGAGGTAAAAATAAACATCTTTTTATATGGTAGAAATCTGGCAGACGAACCATTTTGTCAGTAGATGTCCTAAAAGGGTATGTCGCTTGGTTTCTGTCAGACCACTTACCTATTTTGTCAGCAACACGTTGTAAGGCAAATAGTGTTATAATTGCAGTGAGTGGATTGCTAAGAAAGGCAAGTTTGCATTCTGCTAGCACTTCGATTGCCTGACCTAACCCCTATGGACTTCTTTGTGGGAGGGGGGGGGGATACGAAATGTCTGTTTTACGAGATTCAGATTAATATACCAGAAAAGCTGGTTGCTCGTGTTGTTGAAGCTGCAGCGATTATTCGACAAACTCCTGACATTTTTTAGTGTAGCCTATCAGACAATCTATAGTGCATAGAAATCGATTGTGGATTCGGTTAAATGGAAGGCAGTTTGAGCCACATCTCAGAACAAAGTTTTTTACATCACTGCATTCAGGTAACAGAATCTGCAACAGTCTCTTCACACCACTTATTAACTCAGAGTGCCAGAGAGACAAGTCTGAGAGGTTTCTGTCACATAAAAATATCTTTGTATTTACCTCCTCTGTCATCCCGGAAATGTTGTAAACGCACTTTTTGACACCCTGTAGAGGTTATTTAGAAACGGCCAGACGGCGTAAGTAATTAACAGAGCACTGGCAGAACGAAACTAGTGTTGCCAATACTTGTACAGTCTCTGGAAAACGTAGGTCTATTCTGTATTTTGCCTTTTTATTGCTATCTTCCATTTCTCGCATTTTTTTTAGGTGTCACCTGTATTATTTGCGTCCTATAAATCAATAATTACTAGTTTTCAATATTACATACAGTATTTTTAACGTGACACCAAACGAAATATAAGGAGAAAGACGTACATTCAAAATTTCGAAATTTTCACAGAAGTACGTGTGAAAATCGGACCCTGAACAGAACATGGAGCAGAATAATAGAGTCTGCTTAAAATAGATTTCTAAGACAACTGGCACTGTGTTCAATTTTAGACAAAAATTAAATACATGAAAGATAAATTTTATTATCGGTCATTGTTAAAAAGCACTAAGTCATTTTCTTTAATATTGAGATATTAATCGAAGAAAACTGTTCTACACACTTAATAATAAAATTGTAAAGTTATATTTCTGTTGTGCTTAGGTACATAATGAGACTTCTTTCACAAACGCAGGCAAAGTTCTTAATATCGACTGCATGCTTACATCCAGAGCAACACTAAAGTTATGAAGAGACCTGCTCACCGTGTAGTTGTAGAGTGCTATGCACTTGTATGTCTGACCAGGCTCAACTGTAACGTCTACAGTTGGGGGCTGCTGGACTGCTTCCACTTCCTCCTCCTGTACCCCACTGGTGGTATCGCCATCTTCTGGACCCCAGTCTACTTGTGTAGGATCATCCCAGCCAGCCGTCAGTTGTTCCAGCCTCTGCCGTTCTTGCTCCACCATGGCTGTAAATAAATAAATAAATAAATAAATAAACAGGTAAAAAAGTACATTAGTAAATAAATAATAATTAAATACAGTACTTAAAGAAGTTAATAGATAAACAAATCTGTAAAAAGTAATTACGTAAATAGTTAAGTGCTGTAAATAAGTAAATAAATAAATTAATGAATAAATAAATATGTAAAAAAAAGTAATTACGTAATAATTATATATTCAAATAAGTAAATAAATAAGCTAATAAGTAAATAAATAAGTACATAACTAAATAAACAGGTAAATAATTAAATAAGTAAATAAGTCAATAGGTAAATAAACTTGTAAGAAGTAATTGCATAAATAAATAAGTAAATACTTATATAAGTAAATAAATAAATAATTAAAACTTAAGTAAATAAGCAAGTTAATAGATAAATAAATAAATACGTAAGAAAGTAATTATGTATATATATATATATACTGTGTGTGTGTGTATATATATATATATATATATATATATATATATATATATATATATAAGTAACTAAATAAGTAAGTTAATACATAAATAAATATGTAAATAAGTACCTAATGAACAAATAAAGAAATTCTTTCCTGGTTTAACAACA
Organism: Periplaneta americana; assembly: GCF_040183065.1. NCBI lineage: Eukaryota > Metazoa > Arthropoda > Insecta > Blattodea > Blattidae > Periplaneta > Periplaneta americana. The sequence goes on along the minus strand of NC_091118.1, from coordinate 34,828,664 downwards.
TTCACATATTTTTATGGATCCTGTGATTACAACCGTTTTCTTCAATTTTTTTTCACCATTCTTGTTTCTCTGCCCACAGACTTCTTCAATGTCCCTCTCCCTCACTGATGTATGAATTCTCTGTACCTGGTGTCACGTGGTCTTCGCCTCTGGCTTCACCAAAGTAGTATTCATTCTATGATTCTCTTTAGCTATCTTTTATCTATCATTCATTTTGTGTGCACATAAATAATGAAAACTTTGAAATAGAGTGTACTGTACTTCTGCTGACACAACAAATTCAAGAATGCATTTTTGTATTATAGTTTGATTGTCGCAAGTGAAGGGAAAGATTTTTTACGATTTTGAAGACAGAGTTGTTGGTTACTCGCGAGAAGACGAGCAAAAGGAATGTGATTTTGGATGTTCATTATAATAAACATCACTCAGATAAGCATCGCATTAGCCTGGTTATTATCAGTTACAATGATGTGTATCAATATGCAAATTAAAGGGTACGGTACTAATTAATTACTTTAATGAAGTAAGTAACTACCTATTAATAATTACTTAATCTAGTACGAATTGCATTATTAATAGATTAAATTTTCATTTCTTAAACAAAAGAGCAATGATCAGCAGTTGATGCAGTTGGTACCGATATATTTGTTGATGAATAGTATCGTTATTGTATCACATGACATACCAGTAAGCACTAATGTACTTCCCTCCACTGTTTCATCTCGTGAGTAACAAACAATAGGTTGCATTTGACTGAAATAAGGACAGGACATATTTTGTTTTTTGTAGTGTATTATAGAAAGGTTTTTATGTTATGTATTGTTCTTTCTATCAATAGGTCAAAATTTATTGCAGCGAATTTTTCACTTACGAGTATTGTAACAAGTAATAGAGGATTTTACCATAAACATAATATGTTAAGTACTTATTCGTTTTAGGTGATTTGGAGTCTATTTACACCAGTTTCAGGTTGCCTGAAATTTCCTATTTTGGAGGTAAGTGCCAATTTTGCTCATACATGCCTGCTTTCCACTACAATGCTATTTTCATGTTTTTCTCATTTTAATAAATCTACTCTCGGATGGTGACAGGATTTTCTCTTTGCCAAATTCAAGAACGGCTTTGAGGATCACTCAGCCTCCTATCAAATTGAGTACAGGATCTTTCCCGGGGGTAAAAGGTGGTCAGAGCGTGGTGCTGACCACACCACCTTATTCTAGTGCCGAAGTCAAGAAAGCATGGGGCTGTACCTCCATACCTCCCCCCTCCAAATGCCTTCATGACATGTGAAGGGACTACCTATACTCTATACATTTTAATATCATGGTTGGATAAATCTTTTTCTCACAGACAACTGATTTTTGTCACTTTTTCACCATCTTTATTTTTCTTCCCTAGTAGAGACCGTATTAAGAAGCAAGCAATGCAACAGGCGCAGTGCAGTGTAAATTTAAGAGGATCATGAAAAGGGACCCGGACTGGGAACAGATCAAAGAAGTGAATCCATCTCCTGTACTGTCTTATGTTTATCATAACAATAAAAGGTTTTATCATGAACCGTCAATGCTTATCTACTTAACAAATTTATTAGTTTACAATAATTTTTTACATTTATTTGGTTTTTAACGTTTTCGGCTTGATTAAGCCATCTTCAGAAAAGTTAATGCCCATGTGCATGAGGTTGGTACATGTGTATGTGATACAAATAAATAAACCAATTAACATGTCTCTCTGTAGAAGTAAATGAACATATAGCAAGATTAAAACAATTACTATGTTAAAACTAGGCTATGTGAGCCATGATCAAAGTTATTAAAATTATTATATACTAAATTAAAACATATACAATACAGTTGTGATTGAGACAGGTTGGTATCTGTATTGAATTCCAGATTTGACTGAGAATTGGTGAATCAGAATCATGAATGCTGTGGAGCTAACCCTGTAGACGCTGAAGGTGGTAAGACAAGCATTCACAGTTCATGATAAAACCTTTTATTTATTGTATCAGCTTATTGGCCCCATCATGCCTTTTAAATTTTTATGTTTATCACTTTTACAGCTGGCATCCTTCAAGTACTTACTGCCATTTTAAAACATATGAAGTGGAGAGAGCTTCATCTCAGTACAACATATTTACAAAAACTAGGCATCAGTTTAAACTTACATTAAAAAATTTACAGAAGAACGTTTTCATTCACTTCAATATTATAATGCACAAGATTTAGAGCAGCTATGTTTGGATGAGGATATATTTTAAATGTCAGTAAACTGTATTTCTTAATTTCTACTAAGATTTTAATTTATTTACTTAAAATGTTTATTGCAATGATAACATCTTGCCTATTAAGTCTTTGTAGTATGCCTGGAATTATGCCTACAAATCCTTAGCCTGGTATATTTCGGGACAAGCCTTGACGTCCTCACCCCATCCTTCTGCCTGAAAGCAGCTCTCACATGTGCCAAACGCCAAATTTTACAGAGTTGATGTTATGAACAGTTTGATTGTTACGACCATGTTATTTAGGAATTAAAATTTATTACAGACAAGAATAAGAAAGAACATGTGAAGATTTAAAAAATAAATAAACAAACAAATAATTTATAGCAAAATAATGGAAACCTGAAAAATAAATTAGTATACAATTGAATACTCTTTCAAATTTAAGTAGCTACCACAAAATAGAAGTGCCATTTGATATTTCAAAGTGGGGATGGTTGGGGTAAGGAGGTGAAAACTAATATGCAATTAAGACTGGTTTTAAACTTCCCCCTCAATATCTAAATTGATGTGTTTTTTGTTTATTTAAATTGAATTTAAATTATATAGATATTTAGACTGGGAAGTTTTGAAATTAATGTTCTGTAAACATTGGAACAAACACAACTATTGAGTTTTATTGTACAGTCAATCGGTAAATTACTAGGAATTTTTTATGATTATTAATACTTTTATGTTTTATTCTTTTATAATAAAAAACTCTAGTAATTTACTGATTAATTTTACAGCAAAACGCTATAGTACATTTTGATTCCATGTAAGGATCCATGTAAGTGAATATAAATTAAGAATAATGTAAATAATTGTGGTGCAAGGGACTTTTTATATAAAGTGATTCAATATTTTAATAAAATATTAGTAAAATGCAAACCACTCAGCATAGACGAACGAAATTTTGTACATTTGTCATTATTAACCAAATATATACCAGAGATCAAAATTTGGTGACTCTAGCTTCATAAGTATAGTAGTGATTGATTTCATTATTGTGAACCCTTACCACTATGGAACTTGGAAATTTCAGTATATTGTCCTCTTAATATATGTCAGGAACCTTTCGATTGTTACGACCAAGTTATTTAGAAATTAAAATTTATTAGAGCCAAAAATAAGAAAATTAAATAGTTAGCCTAAACTTAAACAAAAACCGTGTATGGCAAAAGAATGAAAACATAGCTCATGACTTGAATCAAATTCTCTGAAATAGATGATATATCGTTTCGATAACACTCAGGTTTTGTTCTGCGCAATAGGTTACAAGAAAAGTCGTCGCTTTGGTCAGAAGAAAATTTCTTTACCATGGTAATTCCCACACCTGTCGCATCTGCAGTTAATCGATTATTTTAAATTCTTATTTATGAAGACATCCCCTTTATCAACTATGGAACACATAAAATGTTTAGCTTTTTGTACATACCGATAAATTGACTTATACAGTGTGGCAGTTAGAAAATCGTACAGTGTTATAAGGCAGGAACTAGTGCTGCCATCTTCTAGAACTGAATATGAATCCAAATAGGAATTGCTTCTAGGGATTATTCCTGTGTTCGTCCATGGTCTGGAATTTAGGTTAAGTTTAGATTTAAGACCTCTCCTGGCACCACATTATCATAATCATCCTATCACATCATCGGGGTAATGTAACTCCGCCTTCCAGGCGCCCCAACCTCAGAAGTAGGTTACAATTAAGCCACAGCCAGGAGAGAAGACCAGAAATGTGGAAAAAACAACCTGGTGGCATTGGATAAAAAAAAAAAACATTATTTTCACAATCTGTGTAAATCATCTTTTGTAGAAATTTTTTGAGATGAAGGGCAGGATTTGAATTTTGTTCTTAATTTCTCGCCTTGACCACGGCCAAAAATGGAAGACATTATTTCAGTCGATCACTGCACTGCACATACGTACACTGACCAGACCAATGGAAACAGAAATTTGTCAACAACGCATTTTTCCTTAATGAGGGTCTGGTCTCTACTGTTCCTTTGTCGGTGTGAGAGTCAGTCTCTTTAAGTAAATGACTGAAAGGGGGAGACTTCTTTGCCATTTCTAGGAAACAAGGCCATCAAGACTTGTCTCGAACTACAATAAGATGCACCCCTTCATTTTCTCACTATACTAGGTGAAAATAGAAAAAATTGTGATACTGCAAAAAATCGACTTAGAAACATTTTATTGATAATGAAGTACAGTGAGAGATACAAGCAGGTTTTTTCTAAATACACAATTCATTACTTTCAAAAGTATTTTTGCGTGGGGCCATAATTGAACTGTGAGATAACACGTGTAGCGACCTATACTCACCCCATTCTCCGTCCACCTCTCCTCCTGTACCTTCTTTCTCTTCTTCTGTAGCACCTGATTCACTTCCTTGCTGCTCAGCCACTTCAGATCCCTGCTCAGCGTCACTGTCGTAAAGTGAATCAGATGTGGGGGGCTCCTGTGGACAGTAAAGTTTCTATTCAAATATTTTAACAGACCGTACATTTAAACACGAAATAAAACATAAAAACTCAAGATTCATAAAATATTCTATTGTTTAAGGGGTTACATACACCTTCAATTCTTGAAAATCTGCAGTAAGAAGTTTTATAAATTTTACTCCTCCATATCCTTAAGCCCTATTATGGTGAAAATTTTATATGCTTAATATCTGAAAATTGCTTTCCGGTCTAAATCAGTAGTCGTCAGCACTCGCTGAAATGGGTAAAGGGTAAGTAGTGCAATGTAATATGCTCCGTTGTGCAGCAGGAAGAGGAAGAGAGCATACCTGCCAGCAGCCACGGATACATCATAGTGTAGTCTCTTATCGGCAGATAAGAGATGCTAGCCTAAGGGTGCACTGTGCTGATGACCGTTGGTTTAAACGAAAAAATATTTGCCTACATGAAGAGTTTTTGGAATTGTGAATATTAAAAAGTTTTATTTTGCGATTTCTACCAAACTGCTATTACAAAATTACTCCCAAGATTTTTAATATTTTGTGTAATAATTTTTTTTCGCCTTAAAGTTAATATTCATATTAACAAGCTCGAGCTCAATGGTCGAAATATGTGCACTGCAAGAGAAAGAAAATAATGTTTTCTTCATAAATTTAAATTTTTAAGAAATATTTTATTGAGATTTTTTTAAATTTCTGTTATGGACTGGTTAAAGGTTAAAGATTGAGCTACAGTTTGTCGATCTTACTAAGAAAAAGGGCTATGCAAATGTTCATACAATTACCTAGATTCTAGAAGATTGTGGGAGATATTATTTAAATAATTTTGAAAAATATGGTTTTGAGAAAAAGCAATAAAATGCCGGTATTGCTGACTGGTATTTTGTTTGGTTGGCAGGACATTTTAATACATAACTTAGTCAATTTTATAGGTATCTTAAAATTTATTTTATACATATAAAGCTAAAAGTTCATATTAAATTACTATAAGAAGATTGAGAAATCAATTTTTTTTTTATACTTGAAAGTATATGTTCGAGAAAATGAGCGATACAGATTGCTACCTGATAATGTGTCTGCATGGGAGGTCATTTTAATGTATAACTTGGTAAATTTTACAGATATCAGTATCTTAAAATTTCTTTCACGGATATAAAGCTAAGAGTTCATATTAAATTAATATAAGAAAAATGAAAAATCGTTTTTTTACCCTCGAAGATGTATGTAACCCCATAAGAAGAAATATACATTCAGGAGAATTTTCATTAACTTCATATCATTTTGTGTTTAATACATGTTATCAGATTATGTAATTAATAATAATAGCAATAAGTTACGGTATTTCATTGTTAACTGTTGAATATGTTTATGTAATTTCCTACACAAAATATTAGATAACATTCAAAATACGTACAGTTTTCAACAATGCTGAGTCAGTGTATGAAAAGTAATGCCACTATTTAATTTTAAATTTTGAAGGCATATAAGAGAAAAAGGTAGAAAGTTACACAACGCAGAACTGCTTGCAGAATTGCATTTGAGGGAGGTGGGTTATGATGCTAGGGACTGGATTAATCTTGCTGAGGATAGGGACTGATGACGGGCTTATGTGAGGGCGGCAATGAACCACCAGGTTCCTTAAAAGCCATACGTAAGTAAGTAAGTAAGTAAGTAAGTAAGTAAGTAAGTAAGAAAGTATAGGAGAAAAAGTGCATAGATAGATTATTCACAATTTGCAACCAGGAAAAATAAGGAACTGTAAAAAAAAAAAACCTGACCAGCTTTGAAAATCTAAAATGACTCACTCTCCTAGTTTTTAAAAAGAATCACACAAAATTTCTCTAGTTTGGAAAAATATGTGCATACATGCATGTTGTAGTATGTACATGTGCTATATAGCACATGATAACTAGAAGATAGAAGAACAACAATGTACCGGTAATGAATGTAAATAATTGTACTTCTGTTGATATCTGTCTTCAGTACAGTAAAATTTAGCTTATAGCAACTTGTAACTAACGCACGAAGAAAGAAGTTGACTGTTCGTCATTCACCCATATGAAGGCAGTTATGCAGACAATTTACCAACAGAGTCGTTGCCCAGGTGTGCCATTGTAGACTCGTCTACGCTGTACCTGAGGTAAGATGATGATGATATGATAATGATGATGATGAAGATATGTTGATACAGCGTCGTAAAATAACCTAATAAAATAAAAAAAAATGATGAAGATATGTTGGGATGCCATAGGGGAACCGGAGCTTCTGGAGAAAACCTATGTGTTACCTGGCTTGCCCAGCACAAATTTTAAATTGGGGTGTATGCCAGGGAACAAACCCGGATCCACAGGATTATAAGTCCAGTGCACTAACCACTAGACTGCCGTGGCTGCTATTTTAGGGGTCTTTGACTCTAGAAAACGTATTACAAATATAAAAAATTATTGCAAGAAGAGATTTTAGTGTTTGTTACAAGTATCAGAAGGATACTACAAAATGATGGAAAACTTTTTGTAGATTTAAAAGTTTTTATCAGAAGAACAGATGTTAATTAGTGTTTGTTACAAGCATCAGAAGTGTACTACAAAAATATGGAAAACTTTTTATAGATTTAAAAATACTTATCGGAATAAGAGATGTTATTGTTTGTTACAAGTATCAAAACTGTGGTACAAAAATAAGAAAAAATTTTACAGATTTAAAAATATTTATCGGAATAACAGATATTAGTTATTGTTTGTTACAAATATCAGAACTGTAACACAAGAATACGAAAATCTTTTTACAGATTTAAAAATATTTATCGAAATAAGATATGTTATTGTTTGTTACAAATATCAGAACTGTAATACAAGAATACGAAAATCTTTTTATAGATTTAAAAATATTTATCGAAATAAGAGATTTTATTTAGTCTACTGTTTGTTACAAGCATCAGAATTGTACTACAAAAATGTGAAAAACTGTTTATAGATTTTAAAATATTTATCAGAATAAGAGATGTTAGTTACTGTTTGTTACAAGCATCAGAATTGTACTACAAAAATATGAAAAACTGTTTACAGATTTTAAAATATTTATCGGAATTAGAGATATTGGTACTGTTTGTTACAAGCATCAGAATTGTACTAAAAATATGTGAAAAACTGTTTATAGATTCAAAAATATTTATCAGAATAAGTGATGTTAGTTACTGTTTGTTACAAGCATCAGAATTGTACTACAAAAATGTGGGAAACTGTTTATAGATTAAAAAATATTTATCGGAATAAGATATGTTAGTTATTGTTTGTTACAAGCATCAGAAGTGTGACATAGAGTGTATTTACAATGTTAAGAAAGACTGACCCCTGTTCCAGAGGCATCAGTGCGGATAGAAAGTGAGCTGGCGGAACGGGGCATGTCCTGCACGCTCAGGTTGTCCACCTCTTGCATCCATTCATCCACATTGACTGCAAGCAAGAGAACACAGCTCAGGAGCTACCACCATGGCGTCCTGTATTGCACAAGCACACAACTGCCATGCACTCACCTCCACCGGCTCGCAGACATTCTATCCGAGCCTCTGCTTTCTGCTTTGCTGTCTGCAAATATACACACAAATTAATTAAAGGTCTTCCTCACGACAACCTAAGGGTATACACGTTATCTTTCTACTAACAACCTAAGAGTATACATGTTATCTTCCTATTAACAACCTAAGGGTATACACATTATCTTTCTACTAACAACCTAAGGGTATACACGTTATCTTTCTACTAACAACCTAAGGGTATACACGTTATCTTTCTACTAACAACCTAAGGGTATAGTACGTGTTATCTTTCTACTAACAACCTAAGAGTATACACGTTATCTTTCTACTAACAACCTAAGGGTATAGTACATGTTATCTTTCTACTAACAACCTAAGAGTATACACGTTATCTTTCTACTAACAACCTAAGAGTATACACGTTATCTTTCTATTAACAACCTAAGGGTATAGTACACGTTATCTTTCTACTAACAACCTAAGAGTATACACGTTATCTTTCTACTAACAACCTAAGGGTATAGTACATGTTATCTTTCTACTAACAACCTAAGGGTATACACGTTATCTTTCTACTAACAACCGAAGGGTATACACGTTATCTATCTACTAACAACCTAAGGGTATACACGTTATCTTTCTACTAACAATCTAAGGGTATACATGTTATCTTCCTATTAACAACCTAAGGGTATACACGTTATTTTCTACTAACAACCTAAGGGTATACACGTTATCTTTCTACTAACAATCTAAGGGTATACATGTTATCTTCCTATTAACAACCTAAGGGTATACACGTTATCTTTCTACTAACAACCTAAGGGTATACACGTTATCTTTCTACTAACAACCTAAGGGTATACACGTTATCTTTCTACTAACAACCTAAGGGTATACACGTTATCTTTCTACTAATAATCTAAGGGTATACACGTTATCTTTCTACTAACAACCTAAGGGTATACACATTATCTTTCTACTAACAACCTAAGGGTATACACGTTATCTTTCTACTAATAACCTAAGGGTATACACGTTATCTTTCTACTAACAACCTAAGGGTATAGAACATGTTATCTTTCTACTAACAACCTAAGAGTATACACGTTATCTTTCTACTAACAACCTAAGGGTATAGTACATGTTATCTTTCTACTAACAACCTAAGAGTATACACGTTATCTTTCTACTAACAACCTAAGGGTATAGTACATGTTATCTTTCTACTAACAACCTAAGGGTATACACGTTATCTTTCTACTAACAACCGAAGGGTATACACGTTATCTATCTACTAACAACCTAAGGGTATACACGTTATCTTTCTGCTAACAATCTAAGGGTATACATGTTATCTTCCTACTAACAACCTAAGGGTATACACATTATCTTTCTACTAACAACCTAAGGGCATACATGTTATCTTCCTATTAACAACCTAAGGGTATACACATTATCTTTCTACTAACAACCTAAGGGTATACACGTTATCTTTCTACTAACAACCTAAGGGTATACACGTTATCTTTCTACTAACAACCTAAGGGTATACACGTTATCTTTCTACTAACAATCTAAGGGTATACACGTTATCTTTCTACTAACAAGCTAAGGGTATATGCGTTATCTTTCTACTAACAACCTAAGAGTATACATGTTATCTTCCTACTAACAACCTAAGTGTATACACGTTATCTTCCTACTAACAGCCTAAGTGTATACACGTTATCTTTCTACTAACCTCTGATCTTCGGATTCCAAGTTTAAGCTCCTCAATTTTCGTTTCCAGATCTGGACCATTTTGATCATTTGGATCTATCTGAAACATAATGGAAAATTAACAAGAATTATTCATTGCTGAAGTCATTGTTGTGTGTCTATTCCCACATGAGTATGTATACAGGCTGTGGCGCAACAACAGGGGTTACAAAGTTAAGATTTACCCTCTTCCCCCTAAAAATTTCAAAGAGATATTGAGTTTAACGGAGGGGGGCACTATGGCCCAGCACTGAGACTCTGTTCAGATCTATTGCACTAGCGCTCTGATGACGCATTCCCAAGCCCACAACGGCCAACCACACTAAAGTTCTCTGGTTCAGGTTTAGAGCAGGCAACCCCACTCGTCTCTAGGCCAACCCCCTCCATGCGTCGCCAGCCGGCGTTCGGGGAATGCTACAGAATGATAACGAAATGGAGAAATAGTGACGGAATGATGTAAATGCCTAATCTGGGGAAAAACGGGAAAACCTCGGGAAAAACCTCAACTGCGACCTTGTCCGCCACAAGTGTCATTATGGATTATTTCAATGAAAAAAACATTCCAGACCTCACCGGGAATCGAACCCTGGCCGCCTGCATGACAGTCTGAAGGTCTGACCATTCAGTCACTGCAGAGATTTCAAAGGGATAAATAATATCGTTTTTACTCTTCTAAAATATTAGAGAGGTATGTTGCACAGTTTTACCCTCTTTTTTGCCAAAATTTCAAGATTGTAACTTATAATTTATTCTAATGAGATGAAAAATCTTCAAAGCCACTTTACTATAATAACAAAATGCTGATCTGATGATTGATCTGATGACAATCATTATCATTATGATCTTATTTTTCTACCCTCCTGAGTCCTGAGATCTTAGGTACTTCATACATGATTATGATAAAAGATGCATGTGCAGAGACCCGAAGTATAGTATAACATACCTGCATTTGTGCCCTAACTATAACCTGCAGAATTTTTTCAGCATTTTTTCTCATGTCAGTGATTTTTTTAAGTGTAGAATTATATTGAACTTTAAAAATAAAACAATAAATATCTCAAGATTCAGGAGTGTATACTAAAAGTATTTAAGTGTGAACCATAACAATGATTTCTGCTTAATTACCATACTCTCACCACGGAGATGTTCGACTGTATTAGAATCAAAAACACTTCTGTTTTTCCATCTATGCTGCATCCGCCGACATTACCTTCTGGCCTGAGTCCCTCAGCTGCTGGAAGATCTGCAGTTTCCTCGAGTATTCTCGAGTATTGTTCGTCTCCCGTGCGATGCGGGTCGCCCAGCGTTTGGCCTCTTTGCTGAGACTGACCACAGCTGAGGCATGGTCTGCTGTCACCTTGTCCACGGTGTCGTTGTCGCATGGTTCGAAATCGTATTGTATGTGTTGTTTGAGCACAGGGTAGAACAGGTAGAGACATTGTAGATTGTACTCGCGCGTTAACTGTAAACCAACAACATGCAGTACATATTACCTACATGAAAAAAGCTAAGTCAAGTGTCATTACTTCACTACTGGTACGTGTTGCTTTCTCAAAAGGTTTATTAAGATGCGACTGAGTCAACACATTAAAGTCAATTAAATAGAAACAATAATGAAAGGTCATTAACTAAACTCCTTGAACTTAAGCTGAATCGAGTATCGATATGAAATAATTAGTAGCATCTTCATTGCAAATTACTGAAAGATTACCTCATTCTTAATCACAAGATTATCTCACTTATACCCTGTCTCGACTCACATTTGCTCTCCTGAGCTCATAACAGTAGATAAAAAGGAAGGGAAAAACAAAGAAGAAAATAAGAAATTAAGGTTAAAGGAAGAATGAATGAATGAATGAATGAAATCAATTAATTAAGGAAAGAATAAATGAAAGAATGGATGAATAAAAGCATCAATGGCGAAGCTAAGGTATAAATACTGGGTAGACTGAAAAAAATCTGCTTACTTATATCTTTTTGTAGCTACAGCAGATGTTTCTCGGTTTTTCTACCAAACTGCTTTGTGACACACATAGGCGGAGAGAGAACCTTTTTCTTGGGGAGGAGGGGGGGGGGGCAAAGCAAAACCATAGAATCCCCATATAACGGGATTATGGTGCACACCATTGTCTCAGAGCACTCTGTTATTTCCTACACCAGGAAAATTGAAATTTTCTATTTTATCTTCTTCCATCCATTATTTTAATATGTAAATACAGTTATATTGTCAGACTCCAAAGCAGCTATTCTATCAATCGTCTCTAAACACACACCTTTATCTCAAACAGCAGAAATAACTAAAATGCTCTCTCAATTAATATCACTCAATAAAAGAATTGTATTCCAATGGATACCATCCCATTGTGGAATCCTGGGAAACGAGAATGCGGATGCTTTAGCAAAGAAGGGCAGCACTGCTACTTACAGACCTGTTACTAAATCTACGTATTACTCTGTGAAGAGATTTATTAAATCTACATACTTAGACTTCAACAAACAAAATTTGATAACTCAATCCCAAGGGAAAAAAATGGATCTCTCTGCATCAAAATCCACAGTTAATTCCCGATTTACCACGAAAATCGTCTGTAGCTGCATTTAGATTGGCAACAGGCCATGATTGTTTGGCTAAACACCTGCATAGAATTGGAATATATCAGTCCCCTAACTGCCCATTGTGCAACTCAAACCAAGAAATGGATTCGGAACACCTCAAAATCTGTGCTTCAGTGGCTGGTCATGATAATATCTTTGAAAAATATTGGAGTGCAAGAGGTCAAATGACTTTATTGTCAAACGCCTGGCATTAGAAAACAACAACAACAATATGTAAACACAGCGTTGATCTCCTATCTTTGTAAAACTGTTTCTCTATTTTAATTCTACAAATAATGACCTCAATGGTCTCTCAGTATGAACCGTTTTACACAAAATTAGTATGTAATACACAAACACATATGCACTTTTCATTAAACTAATACTCAACAATGCAGCGCATTCACAGAAAACCAAAATAGTGCGGCGTATTATACTGCTGTTGAGGCTAGCCCAACATCCTGCTTCTGAGTCATAGCGAATCGATTCCCCTTCCTCCCCGCCTTCCGTCAAGCTTGCGAGTGCCTCGCTATGAGACTTCTGCAACAAGTCTCTTGCAGTGGAATGACTGACAACAGTGAATTTAATTAAAGGATCGGCGTGAAAACAAGTGTTACGATACATCGTTATTACGAACTTATATTGTTACTAGAGATAAGAACTCAAATTTTTTGGGTAGGCTAACAAGCAAACATTCTGATGTGGGCAAATGAAAAAGTTATTTTTTTTCTTCCACCGTGTTAATAATGTCAAAAGAAGTGCTTATACAAATTTTGGCCACTCGACCGCAATTACAAGGCCGTCCAGAAAGTGATTTTCCCTGGGGCAGTTTACAGAAAAAAAAAACAAAATTGCATGGAAAGATTTATTGAAACAGATACAGCAATTGTTGAGCTATTTGTCAACCTATCCCCCACTGGAATTGAGACATTTGTCATACCATGGGATCAATTTTTGTATCCTTGTGTCGTAGAAGTCAGCCGCCTGGGATCAGAACCAGCGTCTGACAGCTGTCTGCACCTCTTTGTCGATCCCATGACACGACAAATATCTCAATTCCGGTGAGGAATATGTTGAAAAATAGCTAAACAATTGCTGTATCTATTCCAATAAATTTTTCCAATGAAATTGTGTTTTTTTTTTATTTTAATGGCCCCTGACGAACTTATTGCGGTCAAGTAGCCAAAATTTCCAAAAGCACTTATTTTGACATTATTAACATGGTGAAAGAAAAAAATTTAACCTTTTTAACTGCCCCCATCAGAATGTTTGCTTTTAAGTCTCAAACGCCTCTGAAGAGCTACGCCACTGATGAATGAACGAATGATAAAACAAAAGCACGGATGATTGGATGTATGATGGATGAATAAATGAATGAATGATTTAATTAATTTGAAGGAAAGAATTAACAAATGAATGAAAGAATAAATAATGAAAGCGTGGATGGATGAAATAATTAATTAATTCATCAATTATTAAAAATAAACAGATAGAAAGAAAGAAGAAACGAAAAAAGAAAAAGAAAATAAATAAATAAAAATGTAAATAAATAACGATATAAAGAAAGCAAAGTAAAAAAAGAAATAGAACGAAAGAAAGGAAGGAAGAAATAAATGGAAGACAAAACGAATGGAAGTTCGAAAGAGAGGAAATTAATATGAATGAAAAAGTAAGGAACAATGAAAGAAACAAAGACTGAATAAGAAAACAGAATGAATGGAAGGCACACAGAAAGAAAGGAAGGAAGAAAGAACAGGAAAAAGAATAGGATGAGACAAAATAATAGAAAAAAGTGAAAGAGAAAAATTAAAGAGAAAGAAGGAAAGTAAAGAGAAAGTAATTGCATACTCACTTGCTGGGCTTGGTCCCGGATCCTTGTAAATGAGGTTTGTGTAGCTGAACACGTGAGCAGTTCTGTACGTCCAATCAGCATGAGGTACTCAGCTACCTTTTCATATACACTATTCTCCATCATCTGTGAAGCATTAATAAAAATATTTCAAGATGAGTAACATCGAAACTCGGAAATTAATTATAGATACAGAAAATATCCTTCTATTGATCGAAGAATTCGTTTTAGAGATACATTTCTGTACTCAGGATCAAAGCTCCAACCAAGCTTAGCTACAGTAAATCAGATTACCTGCATGGTAGACTGGAGATCAACAACAAAATAGCGCGTCTGGTGTGCATTGGCAGCTGCTAGACTCAGAAGATAGTCATTTCGTGCGCCAGTAGACTTCTCTTCCAAGGCTTCCCGCTTTGATGTCACCTGCAGAAGATTAAGATGGGGTGACAGAATTAACTCAGCAAACATTGTAGACCCATTCTGGGAGATAAATCTTAATAATCTGGCAAATAGGAAAATTAGTGACAAATTCGTATTTCTTAGATATACGGGTACTTACTTACTTATGGCTTTTAAGGAACCTGGAGGTTCATTTCCATCCTCACATAAGCCTGCCATCGGTCCCTATCCTCAGCAGGATAGATATACTGGTACTATATTTATATATTTGTTTATTTATTTATTTATTATATTTTTATTAATTTATTTATTTACTTTTATTTATTTATTTATTTATCTATCTATCCATTTTGAATCTTGCGTACACTACTTTTAACACTTGAATATAAGTAACTTAGGCTCTGAGGATGGTGTGGTGAAGCACCGAAACAGCTGTAAGCCGCACAGACTTACATAATTAGCACGAGTAAGTCTGCTAGTTAATCAATTACTTATATTTATTTATTTACTTACTTTTATTTGTTTACTTATTTACTTAGGTACTGTTATTTATTTATTTACTTTTATTTATTTCTTTCTTTATTATATTTTTATTCATTTATTTACTTACTTTTATTTATTTACTTATTTAATTACTTATTTAGTTATTTATTTATTTATTTATTTATTTATTTATTTATTTATTTATTTATTTATTTATTTATTTATTTATTTATTTATTTATTTAACTTATTTAGCCTATTTATTTGCTAATTTATACATATAGGCTACAGACGTGAGCTTACTGATTGCTTGTGAAGGGATGTTGATGGCTATTATTATTATTATTATTATTATTATTATTATTATTATTATTATTATTACCCTCTTCTTCTTCTTCTTCTTCTTCTTCTTCTTCTTCTTCTTCTTCTTCTTCCAATCAAATATGAAACCATGTGATGTGTTACGATCTCCGATCTCATGTCATCTTTTAGCCGAACATTCAATAGATCTCTTCCTTCTGGGATGATATCGCACCATCTCCTTGGGGATTCTTCCTCTATTCATTCTTTCAACATGGTCGCTCCAATGTATCCTTAGTTTTCCAATATACTCTAACACTGACTCTATCTCTTGTTATTCCAAGATTTCTGTATTGTTTGTTTTGCTTTTATTAATATCAATTATTTATTATTATTATTATTATTATTATTATTATTATTATTATTATTATTATTATTATTATTATTATTATTGTAATGGTGGTGGTGGTATGAGAACAAGAAAGAAGAAGAATTATTAGTCAGTTGGTTCCATAGAAAATGGGGTGAATCCATTTGTGTATAACAATTCTTGTGCTTTTCGCTTGGGTAATATTTATTATATAGTGATTTCAATCAAATTATCTTTATAGTACAAAGCGTTTTGTTTTCTTCGCCATAACACTGAAGAAGAAACTTCAAACATTTCGTTTACATAACGATTCTGTATTCAGGGAAAGCAGGAAAAAAGGAGCACATCTGTTGAATCTGATGCCAAAAGCTATTCGCCAGGATTTGAAAATAACGTTAAGTAATTGAAGTTATTAAGGTTCAGTTCTGAAGAAGATCTTGGTAAAGGATCTACAGAATGATAAGCTCCTCACTCCATGTATTTTCTAACGATGAAGGCGATACATAGATAAAAATGGTGCATGTTTCTGTGTCTATGGTACAGTACAAAAACCCAAAAATATTCTACCATGTTCAACACCATAAAAGTCTAAAATCATGCTATATTTCTCTATATAAAAAAAATGAAATGAATATTTGACTGTTTACCTTAGCACTGTTTTTTTGTAATGAAGTGATTGATTGGAAGAAAGAACCCTTCTTCTTTTTTAGTCTGAAATTAAGAACAGAGGGAGATCAGTAAAACTGAAATTGTAACAGGACTTAAAGTATAAACTTTATGAAAAATTTTATAAGTTATTCTTTGATTCTATATGAATAAAATTACTGTTCAGAAAAAAAAAGAAAATTCTTTAAGAAAGCATAAAAATAAAGTAAGAAAAAGCAGAAAGGATTATCCGTCTTTTTTATTAACCATTCCTCCCTTCTATTTCTTTACAACGGATAATCGAGATTCTACTGTAATTCAATTTATAAGCAGAAACTGCTAAATTGGATAATTAGGTACAGGATCTTTCAACCGTGCCCTCTTGGAAATAAGTGATCTCAATTTTCTCATTTTCTGTTAAGAATAATGATATAGTTTCATGTTCATTTCATCAATAAACATTTTTTTTTGTACTCCAGCATTATAAACAGTCTTTATCGTTAGTGAAAATCATGCACAATGTGTCACATTATTGCCTTAAAATATTACCATGCCAACTAAAACGTCACGACTTCTATTATTACGGCATAACTTGTGCCATAAAATTAGCATTATGAAACGATTTGCCATGCTATACTAGGTGTTCATTTCAAAGTGTGTCATGACATCACTGTTGTTGAGTCACCGATTTGAAGTGAGTTTCAGCTTATATGTCAGCGAAGTTGCCTATTATTCAAGGCGTTCAATCTGAACTTGAGAACGTGTATGGTATAACTTGAACGTCGTAGCAACAGATGGCGGTCTGTACGCTCTGTGTGCTACCATAACCTCTTTCGAACTGTGATTTGCGCGGGCAAGTCGTACACAGGGTATTTGTTATCATCGGTTGCGTACGGCAACATTCCACAACACAAATCAAATGCTCCGTGTCCATGTTGACCGTCGAAGTTAATGTCAACAAATATGTAAGTAATAGTCTTAACCCTCTCCCCATATCCCGACAGTACGTGTTTCCAAACAGTTCACATTCCTGCCACTACCGGCATTACCGTACGTATCGGTACATACTCTTCAGAATGAATGCCGTACCGGTACTTGCTAGGAAACTTCTCTGGCTCATAGGTAATACGCCTCTGCGGAAGTATAGGAAGATTGAATTCTCTAGGCTCATCGGCTAGCCACATGATGCATACAGCGAGCCATGACACTCTTTGAACTGAACACCCAGTAATATTTAATGCATCATTGTTGTCATAGCAACCTCTTTCTTCATAGATCATGATATCAGACTACCCATCATTACAAATCTGATGTTATTTCTTTATTAATTGTTTTATAATGCTGTTGTATGAAAAAATAGCGTACCAGTATGAAACACGTTTATAATGTTATACAGTTATTGCATTCGTCAAAATTAGAAAACATCCTTCACTTGTTCCCTAAAAATTGACTTGTGGCATAACGTATAACATTATGAACTTGTTTCATAATATACCTACTATTTCATAACACAGGGACTTACAAAATATATCAACAAGAGAATTGTTACCATAGTAACCAAAACCATAGTACTTCTGTACAAAATAAGATATTCTTAACAGAAAATGTTTTTTTTATGTCTCTCACCTATTCATATTCTATAATTTCGTTTCTATTCTATTCCTAGTTGATGAGAAATAGGCAAGAAAACTACAATAGGGAGTCATTAAAAATGTTTTCGATAACGTCATAACTTTCACAACAATAGCCAAAAAAAAAAGTTTGTTTCCATATAAATTATTCCTTTCTAAATACAATATTGGACGTGTCTGAGTTTTTTTGTGCAAAATACCTTCATTCGAATTCAGTGGCGTAGCCAGACTAATTATTTTGGGTGGGCCACATATGCAGGGTTTAGAAAGTACCTATCCATCTCCTGGCAATGCCGCTGCCGTCAACTCTCTTGAAACTCATTCTCGAAAGTCTTATTAAATAACATGCAAAATTATGATAAACAATCATACAAGGCATACCTATACAAATGCTTCATAAGGTGAACTGGAGCTGTCGAGATTTCCTAGCAACGAATCTGTCGATCGCTGATGATGGGTCCTTCAACAAATCCCAATGGATAGAATTGCTAGATTACAAAGCCTTGTGCTTGACATGATTGTCGAATGTTTCTTCGTTTCAGAGCTTTGAATAGTTTTATATCATTGCCTTAATGAAGGACGAACATTTACTAATATCCATTTTTGGAGACTGAGCTGCTTCTGATAATGAATTTGCAAGAGCAAGAATATCGTCTGAACATACCAAATACAATAAGATGTCAAATTTTTCTAGCTGAAGTAACAATTTTTTAGGCCCAACCCAACACAGTTAAGGGGAGAGGATGGTATTTTTGATGAAAAATGACTAAATTTTCAAAAAAAAAAAATCTTTAGAATACTCTGTGATATGTGTGGCTCGCCATTTTTAAACTCCCTGCATTATGGATTTTTAAATCACTCGCCCACTTTTATTGTTGTTTCCGGTAAATTAAATTAAAAAAAATGTTTTTTTTCTTTAAAATACCCTTTGATATATGTGGAATGCATTGCATAACATTTTGTGGGTATTTGCGCCTTTATCGGATGTTGAGACGTCATTTTTAAACTTCCTGCACTATGGATTTTTAAATCACACGCCTGCTTTTATCGGTTTCCAGTAACTTCATTTTTTTTTTTTTGCTACATTGCCACACAAAATCGATATAATTTCTGAACTATTAAAGATACTTGCAAGAAATTTAGAACACACATTCTTTAAACTATTAGGAAACTTTTCTCTGTAACAGAATTTTGTTAATTGATTTCATTTTAGAAATACGTCCGTTTGTTTGCAAGAAAGGAAATCACAAAATTGTTACTAAATTTTAATTGTTTATTTTACAAACGTAGGGACTAATATCAAAATTCTGTTACAGACAGTTTGTAGAACATACTTTTGCAAATACATTGCAAAAACTGTTTGAATCTGTCTTTAAAAACGGTTTAGATATATCGGTTTTAGTACAATCCTGCATTGGGTATTTTTTTTTTTTCAAAATATCTTTATTTGGTTGAGTTTCCACAGCTATGAGCTCTCTACATACAGAAAATTAATAATTTACACGAAATAGGAAAAAAGTTTAAAAAAATACCATCCTCTCCCCTTAAATTGGCTCTTAAAGAAATGAACGCATTTTTGACTTCTTACCTTAATGCTATCGACTATAACTATTGCTCTGGATCTATGATTTAGTTTTAATGTTGAGTATTTTCCATTTAAAAAACGCAAAAATGCGCATATTTTTTGGGTGAGCCTGAGGCCACCTGGCCCACCCACTGGCTACGCCACTGCATTCGATTTTAATTGAATTATGCGTTTCTTTTTAAAACCCTGTATAACACAATGTTTCCAAATAATTACTTTGATGCAATTGAACTTACTTTTCCTCCTTGTCTCTCACGTCATGCGCACTGTGTTCTTCATCGAAGTAGAGCTTTTTGGTTTTGTCAATATCCTGGACGCATGTCTGAAGCTCTTTCTGTATCACCACAAGCTGTTCTACAGACTGAAAGTAACATACTCGTTAAATTTACGCTCAGTGATATAATTGTTGTCATTTTTCCCCTACCTTAATAACCCTCACCTACCTTCCGTGCTGACTGTACTTTGTGTGATTTCAGAATTTTGGCATCATCTGCAATTTGTTGGTGGAATACTTCGACTGCTGCTAAGCGTGCACGGGCGAGCTTCTCGTTCTCTTCCAGAACTGTACGCCATACATTCCACATGTTCCTGAAATAATACCACAATTTCTTATACGTGCACTTGCATCCTGACCCATTATACTTATTCTAAAGTCGACGGCATTTGGGAAGGCGGTCGTCTGCTATATGCGCCGTAGCATTTCTGGTATGTGACGTCACAAGCTCGCACAGTATAACCAATCGGAATCAATATGTAACAAGTGCTTCCCGTGTTCGTTTGTTCACGTGAGATTGTTTCAATACATTGAATAAGTAACAAATGACAAACGATAAACAATCTCCTAGCAACGCAGTGTTGCGATAACGAACAAAAACGCTACGAACTTATGCATCAACGTAAAAATAATATAATTGACCCTCCCAAATACTAACATTGTAACTCAATTTTTTATGGTTTTGAGTTATGGCCCATTCACAATGAAAAGTAAACATGAACACAGAAGTTTGCGCCTAGGCTACCAAATGGGATCATTCACAATGATTCACATAAGCATTGACATAAACATTACCGTAAGACGTTAACATGAAAGTTTGCAAACTCCAAAATTTCATGCTTATGCTTACGTGATTTGCAAACAGAACACAATCGTGGAGCGCTGAATAGGATACGACAGAATATGAGGAAATGGCGTCGTTGTTATGTTTCCATGGTTACTGAGTATGTTTTCTGTTATGTGTATGTTCCCATCGTGAATGCTTTTGATTTTACCGTAACGTTTATATTCTTAAGTCAGCGCTTACGTTATGTTTAATTTTCATTGTGAATGAGCCTTTACGCTAGTTAATATGGGCTTAAATTGTTTCTTTTTTCTTCCAGTACTATCATTGTAGCTCTAAACCTTACCAATCATATGTAAAATCTTATTGTTACTATCTGTATACACTGATTTACACGATCATTTTAAAACTTACTTTGCTTCTCCTGAAAAATGGAAGAAAGTGAGTTACAATATTAATACCTGTGAGGGTCGTAATGTATATTTTTATAGACGAACCCCTTAGATTACGGTACCTGAAAAAGGTGCTGGAACTGGAGTAAAATGCCTTCTTTCTTCAGTTTACCATAACGTTGGTCCATATTAAACAAATTTTATGGAGAAATAACAGCTACCTACATAGCTTTACAGAATCTGTTATATAGGATAAATTACAGAACGTTGTAATTCTGTCAGATTCACGAGCCGCCATATTGTTGGGTCAACTACTTAAAAAATCATCAAAATCCAAAATTTTAGAAAAATAATAATTTATAAATCATTCAATCAATTTAAAAAGGATCATTATTATACATAGATCCCCTCACATTGTAATACCGTGTGCATGGCAATTAAATAGCAGATGTCCTCGTAAAAATAAGTGCAACAATAATACAGAAACAAAGCCAGACATTTTCTTTTCATTCTATTAAACAAATCATCCGCAACAAATTTAATTTAATCCAGAGAAATAGAAACAGAGGACAAAATTAAAGGAAAATCATGGGAAATAATATTAAGAAATCCTGAAGAAATTCTACAAGCGTCATGAAAATCTGCTGTAGTTTTGTTTATAATGGTGACCGGTCATGATTGTCAATACATCTTCCTGTATCCTAAGCAACGCCAAAGAATAAATGAATATGGACCATCCTAAAATATGTAGACAAAGAAGACACCTTAGTGCAAAAGTATTGGAGTGCAAGAAGACTAACCTGGTTGAGGATTTTTCGGGGTTTTCCCTCAACCTATTAAGAGCAAATGCTCGGTGACTTTCGGCGCCGGACCCTGGAATCATTTCACTAGCATTATCACCTTCATTTCATTGAGACGCTTGATAGCCACCGCAGTTTGTAAAGCGTCGTAAAATAACCAATTAAAGAAAAGCATCAACGCCCTTCAACATGTCTCTTCGGGTGACTGGGACGTGATGTCAAAAGTGCGCAATTCATGGAGCTTGGTTTGGCCTTTTTTTATAGCTCAGAGATCAACGGTGCTCCTCTCGATTGTACAATTACTATACACAGCACAGTACATATAGTACACAAACGTTTGTGAATGTACAACATTTTCAGCAATTAAGAATTCAAGCACAGTTCGCTTGTGACGACAGTCGTTCATGGAGTCCATCCAATTTAACAGTTCGTTCTAGCGTCCCTATCTGTTGGAGTGACTTCCACTTCTGTATACAAACGCGAGAAACTTCAAATTTGAAGCATCTAAAATTGAAGAGTATGATCACAAAACTCACTCAAGTCCATTTGGTCATTTTAATTATGTAAGGTATACCGGCATGTGATTTTTTTTTAGGGGGACCTCTATCATATTTTAAGCTTCTTTTCTTCTAAAACGTCCACACCTGTGGAGTAGCGGTCAGCGCGTCTGGCCGCGAAACCAGGTGACCCCGGGTTCGAATCCCGGTCGGGGCAAGTTACCTGGTTGAGGTTTTTCCGGGGTTTTCCTCAACCCAATACGAGCAAATGCTGGGTAACTTTCGGTGCTGGGCCCCGGACTCATTTCACCGGCATTATCACCTTCATTTCATTCAGACGCTAAATAACCTAGATGTTGATACAGCGTCGTAAAATAACCCAATAAAATAAAAAATAAATCTTCTAAAACAACGCCAATCCTGGTCTAAAAGTTTGTGTTATTGTGAATGTCACTTATAAACTCGCTCAGTCCGTATACCGGTGGATAAAAAAAAACTAGTCCAGTCTTTTCATAAAATGGACTGATCGCGTTTTGGGATCACTCTCTTCAATTGTACTCTTCTGTCTTTATTTATGATTGAAAATTATGATTGAAAAAATTAGGCGTAGGCCTATTACTTTCATTAAGAATATCATTCAGAAGGGCTTCATAACCATTCCAGTTGTCATGGATGTTACATTTTTAGGCCTACTATTTTCAAACTCTATATAAGCCTACTGAAAATGAAATGACTTTTGTCAACTTTTCATTATTAGAATAAATTTAGAAGATCAGTATCATTTTACAGAAAAAAAAAGTTGTTTGAATAAAATTTATTATTATTGCAGGAAATAAAGAAAAGGTTCCGTCACGGATATTACAAGATTTGTGAACTTACTTTACACTTTATTAACAAAAAGTGTAAAACTCAGGTCTCTGTCTCAAGCAAAAAGAGATTCATTCGCATAGTTTCCATGTGAAAGCTACGTAAATCTCATGGCACCCAATTAGTTCATAAAAACATAATCGATAAATATTGTATAGCTGTTTCTTTCATGTCACGGTTGTTACATTTTGACATGAATGTTAAGCCCGGTTCAGACGGTGCGTGTTTCTGTGATGGATTCCAAGGTGGCTGCGCGGATGGGTCGCCTGCGTGCTCACTGGCTGGCTCCCGTGTTGCCTACGGTGATGGTAGTTGTTCACACGGAGTTGGCTCTTTTCACAGTTCAAATCTATAACGTCTTTGGTTCAAATTGGAAAATCATCTGCTGTTTCATCTGTTGCCAACACTCACGGTCAAAAAGAAACTAAACCGTGAGTGGAAAACAAGTAAAGTCCTACATTAACAGTAGTAAATGTCGTAATAAAGTAATTAAGCCATAAGGTAAAACAGCCAAAGTCCGATATTTAATTGTTGTTTCTTAGAAACTAAAGAATATAGAAAAAAACAGGGTTAGTTGGAAAACAACAAACATGGCGACATGGTTTCAGTGGTGATATTATGTGATCATCTTCGGTTTCCAGCCTGCAAACCATCACGAAAAATAGCAAGGAACCTACCCTCGAAATACAGCAAGCTAGCTATCCACGGAGCCACCAGAGCGCATTACTTCCGGCAAGTGAGCACGAAGGCTATCCATTCGCGCAGCCACCTTGGAATCCATCACAAAAACACGCACCGTCTGAACCGGGCTTTAGAGATGAGTTAATGTTGTTCATTTTTCCAGTTTCAAAACAACTGTAACATTTTTAAATCAAAACATTCATTTGAACTGTAAGATTGCTAATTGTTATTAACCCAATCTACTTAAAATAAAGTCCACACCTGTGGAATAACGGTCAGCGCGTCTGGCTGCGAAACCAGGTGGCCCGGGTTCGATTCCCGGTCGGGGCAAGTTACCTTGTTGAGGTTTTTTCCGGGGTTTTCCCTCAACCCAATATGAGCAAATGCTGGGTAACTTTCGGTGCTGGACCCCGGACTCATTTCACCGGCATTATCACCTTCATCTCATTCAGACGCTAAATAACCTAAGATGTTGATAAAGCGTCGTAAAATAACCTACTAAAATAAAATAAATAAAAACTTAAAATAAATGGCAGAAAGAATATAATACAGAGTAAAAAATTCCTTGATCCTGGAGCTCTGGAATTAACAGTGCAGGCAAACAGGCTCTCAAAATATTTCTTCAACAACAGCTTCTTGAAAAACAAACATTAACAGTTGACCTCTCTATGAGTAAGTGCTGCAAACTTTAGAGAAACAAAAAGTACCCATTACCTAGTCAAAACTACTTAGGTTCAATGCCCAAAAGACTTGTACAATATTTTTCTTTTGAAAACAAAACATTAGAATACGGTATTTAAATTTAGAGCCTTATCCATGTCTTACACTAATAATAAACAAATATTTCTGAAAAAATAATTTTTCATTGGAATTCCCAGTTTGCCTGGATCCACTCCTAAGGCACCTTCATACTGACTAATAACGTATATTATATAATGGCGCTCTAATGAATTTTTCTGTGATATTAAGTTGTCCACAAACTGAACACTGCCCTATTTCCTACGTCCGAAAATAATTACTTTCCCACCGAGGATTCAACTGAGATCCTGAGCATCGTTTAACATCGATCGTGCTAGCAATACTATAACAAAAGCTCTGTTTATATACAACAATGATTACGTACTTTCGTTCACTGTTTAAAGTGCTGCAATCGACGAATGCCGATCACTGAATTTAGCGAGACAATATTCCATTCAATTCAATGTATTTATTTTAGTCACTAGCAGAAAAGGACTGATATATATGACGTCAATGATACATAAAAATAAAAACAAGCTACGGAATAAAATAATGAAATCAAAAACATCGGATGGTATACAAAGATAAAGTTAAAATGAACGAATTTTTCTCCAATAATAGGTATGATATATTAATGTTATAATTAAAAAAAACGTTTGCAATAAAAAGGATTATTAATAAGCCAATTAGGAGTATATTTAGATTCAAATTTAACTTTTCAAATTCAAGTGACCTACATACGTAAGAAAACTTTTTCTATAATTTATTCCCTCAAACACTTGATCAACGTTCTATCTCTTACCTTAAAAATAATCTCATTCAAACTTTAGTGATGTCCCATTTCGATTATTGCAATTCTCTGTTCACGAACCTTAATACTGATCTTGTCCACAGACTACAGCGTCTTCACAATATCTGCGTTCGTTTCGTTTGTAACTTTAGAAAATTCAATCATGTAACATCGTCACTAGAAATGTTGTCTTGGAATTTTGTCTTCCACTACCTCGAACCCGGAACATGTACCTTCCCTCTATTTCTCTGCACAGAACATCCTTCTACTCATCATCTTTCACGAAGCTCAATACGTAGTAAATATGCATCCATAGATAGTTGCTAACCACTAGGATCGCTACTATCGCCTCATTACAGACAATGCGAAATAGTACCTGCACAGTCTATTGTTTCTAGTACCCTCACAACTCATGCTTCGTGACTGTATATACTAGACTGTGTTACTATTGAGTATATTATTTACAGTAATAGTGGGCCTAATGTACGGTATTATCTTATTTTTATTAATTATATGATATTTACGAAATTACCATAATAAATACCACTCGAGGTTTAGAATTTCCTTTGATAAATTTAATCGAAACTCAAAATCGTTTGTAAATGGGTAAATTCTAAATCTCTACTGGGATTGCCTATGATAATATCCAATTAATCAGTATGACTTAAAGGAAGTGATAGTTATTTCTTAAAGGATAATAAAATGAGAACTCACCATTTTTCCTCACCACCTTCTACTTTAATATCTGGAATATTAGGAATCTTTCTGTTGAGGAACGCTGAAGAAATCTTCAGCAATGCCTGAAACAAAAATACAAACATTCCATATACCAAAATCGTTACTCTGTTACATTCATTAAGAAAAAAAAAATACGAACAAATTTCGAGTAAAGGGAGGGAACAAAGTTTCGTCTTTAAGAAAAAATCGATAGGTGCGTAGACTAACACATAAAAACTGACTTCACCTAAAAACTTCATCATTATCTTAATCAAATTAAATTCGGTGCCGTATATGAAAACTCAAAACTGCACTTCATAACCACTCAAATGCAATCACTTATGCAAGATTTTATGGATTGTTGACTTAGCAGGAAGCTCTTCGAATCTACGTTTGAGAACTGCGTATAAATGATGTTTACACACTACCAGTTGATTCCTTAGAGGCCCTAGAACTCTCATTCCGGGGAAAATCTTCCACGCTACCAGTTTATCTAGTTTTTTAATCATCTCCTGATGCTTAGTTCAGATTGAGGAGTCTTTCTCTATTAACGGCGATAATTCTTTGCAGGACAGTTACAGATCCGGACTGTAGGATATAAATTACAAACCAAACTACAAACCGGGCTTTCTCCTGCAACGTGGCCACAATGATTTACTCATCTACAATGTGGATTACTAATAAAAAGAAAAATGAAAACAGAATTTGTTGCAGTTAATAAAATCAAAATCAACAACTGTGAATATAGTAAACAATTATTATTACCATATCTCAGTAAGGTAATCAACATTACCATAGCAAATACTGTGAACATAAACATATGTAGGCACGGGTATAGCTCAGGCGTTAGAACGGACCTGCTGATCCGAAGCTACGCTCGGGCGTGGATTCGATTCCCGCTTGGGTTAATTCCCGTTTGGATTTTTCCGAGATTTTCTCCAACTGTAAGGCAATGTCAGATAATCACATGTCGAAAGATAGGCCTTAGCTCTCCAAATACCATTCCGCTATCATCAATTCCATCGATACTAATTGAAGACCTCCCTGGGATAAGGATGTAACCAACAAATTTATAATAGGCCTACACTTTTCAGGAGAAAATAAAATGTCAGGGGATATTTCATTAAGCCTATATTTACTAGCAAAACCATTTGACTAATCAAGGATACAAATTTATTCAGCTATTGAATGCAAATGAATGCATTCATTAAGCTTCATTAAGCCTATATTTAGGTAACAAAACCATTTGATTAATCAAGGATACAAGTTTATTTAGCTATTGAATGCATTCATTTATGGCTATAATGCTTTTTCGAGGGAGGCCTTTCATTATCATGTCTCAAAAAAATAGGCCATCTCCTATTTTTCCATGACGCCGAATCGGCGGTCCGCTATGGTGAATGTTCCTCGCGGTTTGCCCAAAGTTTGTTAGATAGTAGATGGCAGTAATGGTGGATTTAAGAAGACATAGAGCTTCATCAAAGGTGTCGAATCTCCCGAGTATTTTACAGTTTTTTTAGTAGGTTATTTTACGACGCTTTATCAACATCATAGGTTATTTAGCGTCTGAATGAGATGAAGATGGTAATGCCGGTGAAATGAGTCCGGGGTCCAGCACCGAAAATTACCCAGCATTTGCTCATATTGGGTTGAGGGAAACCCCGGAAAAAACCTCAACCAGGTAACTTGCCCCGACCGGGAATCGAACCCGGGCTACCTGGTTTCGCGGCCAGACGCACTAACCGTTACTCCACAGGTGTGGACATTTTACAGTTTGACAAGTTTTTTTTATTTTACTTGGTTATTTAACGACTCTGTATCAACTACGAGATTATTTAGCGTCGATGAGATTCGTGATGGTGAGATGATGTTTGGCGCGATGAGGCCAAGGATTCGCCATTAGATTACCTGACATTTGCCTTACGCTTGGGGAAAACTTCGGAAAAACCCAACCAGGTAATCAGCCCAAGCGGGAATCGAACCCGCGCCCGAGCGAAACTCCGCATCGGTAGGCAAGCGCCTTAGCCGACAGAGCTACGCCGGTGGCTCGGTTTGACAAGTATATGACAACTATCTTATATCTCTGTGGTACGGCAGACCACCACTAGAAGTATGGCATACAGAGAGACGAATGATGCGGCTGGCTTAGCCGTGCACCATAGTCGTCACTCAACTCATTTCATCACGGGTGCACAAAAAGTGTATTTAGGCTGACAATGCTTAGGGATGCGACATATCTCCTTTCTAAGCAATATACATAAATGAAATGAAATGAAATGATTAGCCTAAAAATGTCCCGTTAAGGGCAAAGGCCTCCTCCTATAGAGGGAGAGCTCTATTTGTCTCATGCGGTGAGCTACTCCGCGTAAGAGATGTTTACAACCTCGGAATTGTTCACTTGGTTCACATTCTGCACTGTTTGATATTGTTCGCTTGTTTCTGTCGCACTGGTTTTAGTCGCTGTTTAGGTTTCTCCAGTCTTCCCTATGTCTTGCTCTGCTTGACCAATGGCTTCTTACACGTTCACTGAATAGGTCGGCCCATCTTTTTCTTGGTCTTCCGCGTAATCTCTTGCAAATGCGGATACATAATTACATAGATATAAAAACATGTCAATGTTATGTGTAAAATGAATCGATTAAGTGAAATTTCGTCGGCTTCCTAAATTGATTTTAAGTTTTTACAAAATTAAATTAACAACTTTGCATGGCAAAATCGCCATAATTTGAAAATCTAAACAAAAAGTATAAATGTTCCCCATATAGACATATCTTCCGCTTAAAGCTGCGCTGATTCAAAAGTGATTTATCAGTTGTTAGTATGCTAGACAAAACAAACAGTTGGGACAGAGCGCACGGAATACTTGATAGTTTATGAAAGTTGGTTCGCTAGAGTTTTGGTGTAAGTCTATATATCGATGAAATGAAAGACGAGACTGTTTTTACTTCGAGAGGCAACAAATCTTCAAGAAAAAAATTAAAAGTACTGAAGTCACACAAAGACCTTTTGTAGGAGGAACAAATTGCTTCTACTTCTACTCACGATAATCAAATTGAAGAATAACTTCAGATATAGAATGTAACTTGAGTTTTAGGAGAAAGCGTACTGAAAATTAAATGAAAATTCGCAGAGCACAAAACTTAGAATATTAAGACCAAAGAAACATAGGTCTAATATTTTTAAAGTTAAGACTGATTCACAATAAACCGGGAACGGGAACGAGAACGAGAACGGAAATAATGTTAAAATAAATTTATTTAAATGTGAGCATTCACAATAGTTAATTGTGCATGCTCACATTTAAATTCTAAAATAGGGACGGTTATTGTTTTCGCGCGTGCACTGTTTAGAGTGTAAGCGTGCACACTTTGCCCATCCCTGTTCTAAAGTGTGATTGAAGAAAACATTCGTATTAAATACAGTATATGTACATTAGTGCATTTATATTAAACATTAAAATTTAATCACTTTCTATTGATTAAAACACATCTGGACAAGTTGAAAGAATCTTTAACGGCTTCCCAGCTCTCTACGATTTCTAAATCGATTCCTAGACATCCGAAAATTATTTTATATCCAAAGCTTATTTATATGTAGTTCTGAGTTGTGTGAGATTTAAATCATTCCCCTTCAATTCAGTTACGTTAATCCAGGTTATACAATACGTTGTGTTGTATTGTATTGTATTGTATTGTACTGTATTGTATTGTATTGTATTGTATTTATTAACATTCCATGGTATTCATACATTACTTCACAGCTAGAATATGGAACAAGTAAAAAAACTTAGGCCTAATACTATTATAAAGTCTTAATTTATAGTCACAGTCTAGATGAAATATATACAGAAGAGATTTACAATATAGTCTACTAGTACAACATGCCTGTTATTATTCAGTTGAGAAACTTTTATCATCCAGTCTGCTGTCAAAAAATCTGAAAGTAGAATTTATAAAACAGTTATATTACCGGTTGTCTGTTCGGTTGTGAAACTTGGACTCTCACTTTGAGAGAGGAACATAGGTTAAGGGTATTTGAGAATAAGGTGCTTAGGAAAATATTTGGGGCTAAGAGGGATGAAGTTACAGGAGAATGGAGAAAGTTACACAACACAGAACTGCACGCATTGTATTCTTCACCTGACATAATTAGGAACATTAAATCCAGACGTTTGAGATGGGCAGGGCATGTAGCACATATGGGCGAATCTAGAAATGCACATAGAGTGTTAGTTGGGAGGCCGGAGGGAAAAAGACCTTTAGGGAGGCCGAGACGTAGATGGGAGGATAATATTAAAATGGATTTGAGGGAGGTGAGATATGATGATAGAGACTGGATTAATCTTGCTCAGGATAGGGACTAATGGCGGGCTTATGTGAGGGCGACAATGAACCTCCGGGTTCCTTAAAAGCAAGTAAGTAAGTAAGTAAGTAAGTAAGTAAGTAAGTAAGCAAGCAAGCAAGTACAACACAAAGTTTTAGTGTCAATTTCATGAAGCGTTATTGAATGTCATGAATTCACCTACAGAATAGAAGGCGTGAGAAATTAGGTACTTCTTTAATTTGGCCCTAAATAATCTTGTAAATTTCCATTCCGCTAAAAAATTCTTAAATTAATTCCTTAAACTATTACTAGTTTCCTACTTACCTCTGAGTATGATTTTTCTATTGCTGAGCGTTTTAGAGTGAAGTTTCTGAAAAGAGAGAAATTAAAACTGTTTACATACATGAAATCATTATTTTATTTTAAACTATCTAGTTAAATTTTGAACGTTTATCACAATTTTTATTTCAAACTAATTCTTAAATATGGTTATTGCTCATTTTTATCTTTACTTTACATGCGTATACTTGTCACAGTTCTCTCTAGAGATGCTCTAACACCCCCTATCTCGACACCCCTTTCCGCATACTGGGACAGATATGGCACACACCGGTTTTATATTCATATAACTTATAATATAAGTATATAATATTTCAAAGTGGATACTGGGGCAGATATGGCACACTGTCAAGAATTGGATTTGACCATATGTGACATTAGTTGTGAAAGAAAGAACTACTTAAGTTATTTGAATATAAAACCGGTGTGTGCAAGACTGTCCCATGCGGTAAGTTAAATTTGATAAATATCAAGTTACATTTCCTAAGAAACTGTAAGAAGTAGAGATATGAAACTTCTAAAATACTTACTTTTGTATCTTTTCTGTATTTAAACATGTGCATTTATAAAAGTATTGGGTTCTTTTGCTTAGCAATACTTTAAACTTAGTAACTCTTTATGTCACCTATCTATATCTTTATAATCTTTCCCAAAAGTAACCTATATTTATCTTAAAGATACATTATAAATTTGTAAAACAAGTTAAGGAATGTTCTATGACAATTTTTAAACATTATCTTTCATAGAAGTGGCAAAATTCCCCTTTAAAAAATAATGTA
This sequence comes from Periplaneta americana, assembly GCF_040183065.1. Lineage (NCBI taxonomy): Eukaryota > Metazoa > Arthropoda > Insecta > Blattodea > Blattidae > Periplaneta > Periplaneta americana. The sequence goes on along the minus strand of NC_091118.1, from coordinate 34,796,810 downwards.
ACGAAAAGATACGAGCATGGTGATCACCAAGATGGTGGGCCTGTAGACAAAATGTCTGGAAAAAGTATATGTCACATTTGTCATTCATTCCACGTTTGATATGAACTTAGAACAAAATGGTAAGGGTGAGATTCCTTGAAACAGAAGCTAACTACCGGTACTTAGAGTGACTAATTTTCAATGTACACTGGCATTCAAAGACACCTGACTGCTACTACTCGATAGTGATCGATAATTTGTTAAGTGTGGCTTCTTTAGTTATTACATCTATGAATAGATGACGAAGATAACGGTCAGTGTCGTCAATAGCAGATAAATATACCCGAATTATAAAATTCAAAATTTCATCTCCCTCTAACGATTGTAAAAGCAGTACGTCTCTGCGCCTCAAAAACCCACTATATGTTTTAAAAAAGGTTTTGCAGGAGAAAGAAAAAAGCATCGTCACCTTTAATTCCCTTGTTTTTCAAACATACTTTCAATATAATTTCAATCATTGCAAGAAAAATAAATAAATAAATAGATAAATAAATAAATAAATAAATAAATAAATAAATAAATAAATAAATAAATAAATAAATGAATGAATGAATGAATGAATGAATGAATGAATGAATGAATGAATGAATGAATGAATGAATGAATGAATGAATGAATGAATGAATGAATGAATGAATGAATGAATGAATAAGCTTTGAAAGTCAAGGGAATTAAAAATGACAATGCTTTTTACTTGCTCCTGAAAAATCTTTTTGAAACACATAGCGGATTTTGGAGGCGCAGCGACGACTAAGTTTAGCAGAAAACAGCTGATATTGTTAATTATGAGAATAATTTATACTTAATCTATACCAACATTTTACCAAATACTTTTTACCGGTCCCAATAATGAAGCCACGTAAATTTGTTATATCTTTGGTTTGGTAATCGGCTCAGAAATGTAGAAGAATTTAAATTTTCATAATTTCCACTACCGAAAACAGTTGTTCCTGCTGCCAACTTAACAGTTAGAAAATCACTACCAGTTGTAGTATTTCTCAGTATCGAAATTCGAAACGAAGTTGGCAAAAGAAAATTCAACCTTCAAACTAGAAAAATCACCATAATCCACTAGCATATGCAGTAATGAGAGACTATAGCAGTGGACTGTACCGGCGGTGAACTAAAAGCCACACACTCAAGTATATGTTTTTATAATATATTTATATCCCTCCCTAATAAAAACAGTTCACCTTTGGGCAACAAATCACACTCAGATAGTAGAAGCCTTTACTGATTAATCAGTCATAAAGAGCTGTGTATTGCCATGCGTGGGGAACTCGTGTGAGTTCAAAGTAAAGATGAAACGATATCCCAACCACTTTCATGTCGAAAATTTCCGAGATCAATAGTTTTCTGGGCTTCTATTAGAATGTATTTGCTGTTCTTAAAGACTGAAAACTCCTTTATCTAAAACATGAAAGTCATTAACATAAAAATAATTCCGAAGAAAATCATATGAGCTATCATTTCGTCGGGGTAAAAAGAGTACTGTAGCATTTTATTGCGTAGTCTATTTTGGAATTGAATGGGTTACATCAGCTTCTTGTCTATACGGATAACGTGAATATGTTAGGAGAAAATCCAAAAACTATTAGGGAAAAGACGGAAATCTTACTTGAACCAAGTAAAGCGATAGGTTTGGAAGTAAATTTCGAAAAGACAAAGTATATGATTATGTCTCGTGACGAGAATATTGTACGAAATGGGAAACATAAAAACTGGAGATTTATCCTTCGAAGAGATGGAAAAATTCAAATATCTTGGAGCAACAGTTACTTATATAAATGACACTCGGGAGGAAATTAAACGCAGAATAAATATGGGAAATGTCTGTTATTATTCGGTTGAGAAGCTTTTGTCATCCAGTCTGCTGTCAAAAAATCTTAAAGTTAGAATTTATAAAACAGTTATATTACCGGTTGTTCTGTATGGTTGTGAAACTTGGATTCTAACTTTGAGAAAGGACCAGAGATTAATGGCGAAGTGCATCAACATTGATTAAAACGCAGTAATCATAGATTACGAAACGATGGTTAAACAGTAGCCGTGGTTAAAATGTAATTTATGTGCACCATTCATAATCACCGATTACTAAAACATGGCTAGCTGACACCTCATTTAACCAGAGTAAAGTCTATGATGGTACATTGTTTCTACAAAATGACTAAAGGAAAGCATCCATACCGCTGCAAAGATAATAGTCAACGTCTAAAAACGACTGCGCTCACTATGTTCTACATCGAAATGAACGTATCCTACATTTTCGCGTTGCATTTGTTTGCCTTTGGGCGCTGTTATATTTGTGAGTTCCATTTCTTTGTTTTTCAGTACTTTTAGGTTAAAATCGTACAAAATGGAAAATTGAATCCAAAAATGATTATATCCCAATGTTAGGTTGAAGTATCGATAGACTTAATTACTAGATTTAAATGTAGGCCTATTATATAAAAAAGATGGAATATCCATAAAGGAAAAGGATGCAGAAAATTGGTAGGAATGTGTGTACGATCTTGGACTACACCAGGGAATTGTGCATTATCCTAAGATCCATCCATAACCTCTCTTTGTTCAGCCAGTGACATAGAGAAAGAGATACTGGTATTCGAGTATTCCCTCTTAAAATACAGAAAATAATAGTTACATAGAATCGTAATATAAGCAGCCGATCCGTAGGAGAAATATGATTGTTCTTGTGTTATTTCAATTGATCCATTTGTAGATTTTGATAAACGAAATCCCTCCTGAAATTTTCTGTCACCTAATTGCTCGCAAGAATTCTCTCTTTCCACTAAATAACGTTCACGCTCATGCTCTATCCAAGTAATTCAAGTACTGCACAATAATAATCGTCTTCGAAATAATCACCTGTGGTTATGGCCGCCATTTTGCTTTACTTGCTCTACTAATCGCTGGTTATCTCCTTTAACCGCTCATATTTGGCCGGTTAGAGATTACTGTGGTTAACTTCCTATTTAAGTCGTAACCGAGGTCGATCCACCGTAAAAATGCTTAATCGGGGATTAGGTCACAATTTTAACCGATGGTTACACTAACCGACGTTGATGCACGTGGGCATAAGGGTATTTGAGAATAAGGTTCTTAGGAAAATATTTGGGGCTACGAGGGATGAAGTTACAGGAGAATGGAGGAAGTTACACAACGCAGAGCTGCACGCATTGTATTCTTCACCTGACATAATTAGGAACATTAAATCCAGACGTTTGAGATGGGCAGGGCATGTAGCACGTATGGGCGAATAAAGAAATGCATATAGAGTGTTGGTTGGGAGACCGGAAGGAAAAAGACCTTTGAGGAGGCCGAGACGTAGATGGGAGGATAATATTAAAATGGATTTGAGGGAGGTGGAATATGATGATAGAGATTGGTTTAATCTTGCACGGGATAGGGACCAATGGCGGGCTTATATGAGGGCGGCAATGAACCTGTGGATTCCTTAAAAGCCATTTGTAAGTAAGTAGGCCTAAGTCTATAGATCTGTCAAATCCACTACTTTTACCTATCGAATATTTTGTCCGTTGAGTATTGCAAGTATTTGAGACCAAACGAAATGCTGCTATTTGTATGTGCAACCTTAACAGAACTTTTAACTGTTTGCCTCATTATGTTAAAATATTATGCTCTGGTTTATAGTGTACAAGGAAAGGAATTATATCCATGATTAAACCGTATCTCAAGGGTAGAAAAACTTTTATAAATACGACTATAACGGTAAACAATTTTCTATAAACATACGGTTCCGCAAGGTCCATATTGGCCCTTTCTATTCATATTCGTTTAATATATTTTTTTAACAATCTACCAGCTGCCAGATCTGATGAAATTATATCATATGCAGACGATTGTTTTGAAGCTTTTAATGACGTAGATATAAACATGACAGGAACATTACATAATTTATCAGAATGATTGAGTACCAATTCTCTAAATCTTAATTTGAGTAAAACCCAAATGTTAAACATTTGGGGGAAAATATATTTCTGAGAAAACTCTGAACTTTCCACCAGTATGGTATTGCACTTTTTTTGTTACATACAACATGAGCTATTTGCTCTGAAAATCTGCAGGGTTACTTCACTGCCACCCTGTATTAGGACTCGAGCTTAAAGGGGAGTTCCACAAGTCAAAAGTCGTGCTAGTTGATTTGTTAATTATCCAGTATAGGATGTTATGTGATGTACGAAACTGTTAAGTAGTCTACCTGTATAAATTTCGCAGTGATCGTATCGTATCTCCAGAAAACTTTCTCATCAGAAGTAATTACTAAATTACTATAATTTGGTTTAAGAGACCATTACTTGCTTTCAGTCATTTGATGATTCATTTATTTTTAGCGGTGTGTTACAGCTCTCAGGTTACAGTAGAACTTCCATTACTACTTACTTACTTACTGGCTTTTAAGGAACCCGGAGGTTCATTGCCGCCCTCACATAAGCCCGCCATTGGTCCCTATCCTGAGCAAGATTAATCCAGTCCCTATCATCATATCCCACTTCCCTCAAATCCATTTTAATATTATCTTCCCATCTACGTCTCGGCCTCCCCAAAGGTCTTTTCCCCTCTGGCCTCCCAACTAACACTCTATATGCATTTCTGGATTCGCCCATATGTGCTACATGCCCTGCCCATCTCAAACGTCTGGATTTAATGTTCCTAATTATGTCAGGTGAAGGATATATTGCGTGCAGATCTGTGTTGTGTAACTTTCTCCATTCTCCTGTAACTTCATCCCTTTTAGCCCCAAATATTTTCCTAGGAACCTTATTCTCAAAAATCCTCAATCTCTGTTCGTCTCTCAAAGTGAGAGTCCAAGTTTCACAGCCATACAGAACAACCGGTAATATAACTGTTTTATAAATTCTAACTTTCAGATTTTTTGACAGCAGACTAGATGACAAAAGCTCCTCAACCGAATAATAACAGGCATTTCCCATATTTATTCTGCGTTTAATTTCCTCCCGAGTGTAATTTATATTTGTTACTGTTGCTCCAAGATATTTGAATTTTTCCACCTCTTCGAAGGATAAATCTCCAACTTTTATAGTTCCATTTCGTACAATATTCTGATCACGAGACATAATCATATACTTTGTCTTTTCGGGATTTACTTCCAACCCTATCTCTTTACTTGCATTATCCGTGGTAATGAAAGGGATGGAATGAACTGTTAATCGAAAACATCGAATAATCCGTACCATAAAATATTTTCGTAAATTAAGTGAAAAATACTTGAACTTTAGGAATTTTCTCTGTGGTCTTGTATTTAACACGCTAGGTAGTGAATCAGAAGTTCACTAATTTAAGTTCGGTTGTCAGCGATGTGTTTTCAAGGGGTAATGAATTTCCTTGTAATGGCTTTCAACGGAAAGTTTGGAATAGTAGAGGTCTCGTGTTGTAGATTTACATACTTTATACACTTTATCCTTGAGTCTTATTAAATCGAGCACAGTTATAACATCAGTTTCGTATTCTGATGCGAGATGAGCCACAGTTTCTCTTTCCCCAAACCACTAAAGTACAGGGTGTCCGGGAAAGACCTGATGAAAAATAAATCAGTATAACTCTGAAACTATTGCATTTATTATCGTGATGTTTTCTCAGATACAAAGAGAAACACAATAAGTTTCAATGTACCTCTATATGAGCATTATTTGTGGCCCGGGCTATGTCCAGGCGATACTCAATCTCCTGCCACACACGCGAAAGCATCTCCGGTGTGACTAGTGCCATATCTTCGTAGATTTGGCCACGTAACTATGCAATATCGGTCACAGGAGTGCGATACAATTTATGTTTTACGAAACCATACAGAAAGAAATCCAGTGGGGTCATGTCCGGCGACCGTGGTGGCCATGGTGTAGATCCGCCTTTCCTAATCCAACGGTCAGGGAACTTGTAATCGAGGAAAGCGCGCACATGATTAGCTTAGTGGGGGGGAGCTCCGCACTGTTGAAACACGGTTTCTGGTGGTAGTTGTGGGACAACGTAATTTCGCAGCATATCAAGGTATGTGTTATCTCTCACTGTGAGCTCTTGTCCGTTTGGAAACGACGTTGTAAACGCTTCACTGACTTAAATACAGCCAGCCATAAGAAGCATTTCTGCTTTCCCTACTGTGGTAAACATTGTTCGGCTGTTCACTTGGTACACGCACAACTTGCATTCCCAGCTCTCAGAGAAAGACTAACTACATACGCTGTGCAGAACGAGCTTTTTCTCGTTTCCTTCTCGCGCAATGGCGTGCGCACGCGCGAGCATACTGCTAGATAACAAAACTTATTGAGTTTCTCTTTCTAACTGCGAAAACATTGAGATAATAACTGTAATAGTTTCAGATATATAATTACTCTTTTTCGTCAGATCTTTCCCGGACACTCTGTATTTGCACTTTTTTCGATACTTAACACCAACACGTTTTCTTTTGACATTTATGAAATACATTTTGTCTTGAAGTTGTACAGTATACGGCACTTGAACAGCAGACAAAACTGTGTAAGTGTATACACTTATAATAATACTCTAGAAAAAATATGTACTAATATAACGTACAGTAATACCACAATCTAGTATATACAGTTACGAAGCTTGAGTTTATGAGGGTACTAGGAACAATAGACTGTGCAGGTACTATTTCGCATGGTCTGTGATTAGGCGATAGTAGCGATTCTAGTGGTCAGCAACTATCTATGGATGGATATTTACTACGCATTGAGCTTCGTAACTGTATATACTAGACTGTGGTAGTACTTCATATGTTTCTGTAGCAAGAAAAAAGAAAAAAAGAAAAGGAACGAGAAAAAGACAGTCGGATAATCCGCCAATCGGTTAATAGGGAGACGGATAATCGGAGTTCTACTGTATTTTTTATTATTTAAATTCACTTTTTCTCCCTGTGTAGTGTGGAGGGTATCGAAGTTTCGAAGACATAAATGATGATAATGATAATGAAGAAGAAGAAGAAGAAGAAGAAGAATAAGAGGAAGAAGAAGAAGATATGAGTATAAACAAAAATAGGCTCTTCCTTTCTACCTAAATGTAGATCTATATTGTTCTAACATTAAATGTGTTAATTTTTATTATCATAGAATATGTTTCTGAACGTTGTACCGGATGTGGAACTAAAAGGCCCTTCCTTCTTATAAGACAGTGCAACAAATCGAATTAGGGAGACTCTCTTTTCATTAACCGGGAATGGAGCGTGTAACTCACTTCAACTTCATGCGAAGTTGCTGAAATTAGGAAGCTTGCTCTTCGCAGTTGAAGGCAATTTTCAAGTATTCTCTTGCTTTCCAGCTATTATTTCCTTGTTCCAAATTTCCTTGCCGCGTCTATGGCTAAAGCTACATCCAGGCGTCCAAGTTTCGATCCCCAGCCTGATTCTAATGAAATTTGTGGTGACTAAAGTATGGGTTACAGAGAGTTTTTTTGGGGATACTCCCGTTTCCCTCTTTCCTCTCATCAACAATAGTTACATATGAGGCGTTCAGAGCTAAAGTGGATCAAGTCCATGAGACGTAGTTTTGAGATAATAGGACTTAAAGTTAACTTGCTCTAGTGGATTATCTAATTCAGCGGTGACCAAAGCGTGTGTCGTGATCACATCGTGTAATCACAGACATTCAAACGGGTACGAGGAGTTTTCTGTACATTGCTGTGTGTTTCATTCACGTACTGAAGGCAAGCAGTGGCGGTATCGTGTCGTTCTACAAACTCTGTCTCTGCAAGCAGTAAGAGGTGGTTTCGTAAAGAATGAGAAGGAGAACTTTTTTGTTGTTCCGTCGGACAAAATGTAATATGTTTACTTTGCTCAACGATTCAATTAGGAATATATAGAAACATTGTCACGCTGAATAATGTAAGGTAAAGTACCCAAATAAGAGACAGGTTCCTAATAAGAGATACATTGTTAATTTCTCCGGTATAATTTGCCGTCTCTCGACAACTACGGTAAATCAATGTTTGTGCTTCTAAGACATCGTGTTCTTTGTCTAACCTCAGTTGAAAGTAAGCAACGCAGCTGAGAGCAGGAAAAGTAATTTTTCACATTTTGAACTTTTTGATGGTCTTTGTTGAGGAAGTGAACAGCAGTTAATGCAAGGTACAACAAATTTATTATTAATTTTATAAAATTGCTGGGAAAATGTTGCATATAATAAGGTAGATTGCTAATAAGAAAGATGATGATTTATGACCTTGGGTAGCTCGTATTTCATTTTTATTTATTCCGTTCCCTAATAAGAGATACCTAGGGGTCCTATTAAGAGATAGTATCTCTTATTTAGAACCCTTATTTGGTTTTGTTATGATGCTCACTTTTGAGAGTTTACGAAAGGCGTTAATGCTCCTAGTCGTGTCAGTCTGTCTGCCATAAATTACGTAAGAACCAATGAAAGATTAATTGAACTATTAATTAAAATTAATTACGAATTAGGTCAATTTTTAATTATCCATTGTCCTCAATTATTCATTACAAAAATTACTAATTTAAATGATTAAGTTATCATTATTAATGACTACAATTAATTATTCATTGAGATGACAATAATATCAATAGCTAAAATCAATTAAAATTGGCTAGTCTGATAATATTTACTTTACTTAAACATCAAAACATAAGTCTCTACATATTTCAAATAAATATCAATAAACAACAAAATTGCTGTTGAGAGGAGTTAGACCACTGTTGCATTAACCCCTTCAATTTTAAAATGTTCCTGGATTTATTAAAGTATCCACATGATTTAACAATGTTATATATTGCTTAAATTTCCACCAAATGATAATACTTTTTGTCCATCTAAAAAATAAATAACACACGTATCTCTTATTTGGAACCTCTTTCCAAAACATCATTATTTCCCAGTTTTATTTCTTTTTATAATGTAATATAACAATAAAAACTGACTAAACTTTGTATTGTCAATTCTAAAAATAGACGAAATGCTGTGTGTATTGCACCCATTAAGATTAAAAATGTCTACCACTACCACTACTACTACTACTACTACTACTACTACTACTACTACTACTACTACTACTACTACTACTACTACTACTACTGACCACGTGTTTCTATAATTCTTCTGTACGTGCATGAATATTGATATTTTTAGATCTTCTCCCTAGAAGGATAATATTAGGTTTTATCTCAATTTTAATCTTCTTAATCTTTAGATGAAGGTAACTATTTATTAGTTATCCATTTATTAATAATATTGTAGAAAAATTGATTCAATACCATGTGCCAACGAACTGTTTTTTTTTTTTTTTTTTACTTTTTTCTTCATTTTTACTCCTTTTTCGTTTCTCTTTTTCTGTTTTCTGTTTTTCCGTTTCTTAAAGTAGTACGTACACAACACCCATGCCCAAGGCGGGACTCGAACCCACAATCTTTCGGGCCAAGCGATAGAGACATGCCATGCCTCTATCGCTTGAGCCATCCAGGTCGGCAACTGTTAAACGCCAGGAATTGACATGTCTTAAATCATAGCCAGGAAGAGAAAGATGAGATAAATAAATGTAAGGAAGTTGGCTACCTAATGGGGTTTGAAATATCTCGTCCTCGTCCTGGTTTTGGAAATTCTACACATCCAACCAAAAAGCCAGAAACTAAATACACTAGAACAATATGAAATATATAGACACACAAAAACACACCCTAATGAAATTCTCAACACACAACTCAATTTCAGAACACACACACTCTTTGACTCCACATTACACTACACAAACACACCCCCACAGGAAACAAAACAAGAGGCGCCAAGACCAGCAACGACCAATTCTGACGAAGGCCAATAACAGGTCGAAACATGTAAACCAGGTACGATAGAATTTAACACGAGAAAATCATATAATACATATTCCGAAGTGATACAGTGTTAAAATTTGTGTAATCAAGATGTATAAAATGGAACCTTGTATTTCTGAAATAACGTGAAAATTCTGGCAAAATATTAATAGAAGCAGAGTTAACGAATATTACAAATTTTCTGTGTGTTAAAGGTAATGCAAAGTATAATCTATTTCGATAATTTTGTTTAATTATGGTTTATTTAACAACGCTCGCAACTGCAGAGGTTATATCAGCGTCACCGGTGTGCCGGAATTTTGTCTCTCAGTTTTTTTATATGCCAGTAAATCTATTGACATGAGCCTGTCGTATTTAAACACACTTAAATGCCATCGACCTGGGCCGGGATCGAACCCGCAACCTCGAGCACAGAAGGCCAGCGTTATACCGACTACGGTATTGTTCAAGTGTACTCTATATATAAAATTTAATGTCTGGATCGAAGAAATGATTGACATATTGAAGGAAAATTGATACATTAAAAATAAATATTCTACTAAAGTAATATTTGAACAAATATCATATTTTAGAGACGAAAAGCAGTCTCTGACAATCGGCTTCTGAAAGTAGTCAATTTCTGACAACCCTTTACAATATGCACACTAAAATACGCTATTTTCACTGTTACACGATCATAAAGAATTAATGCTTACGTTGATCAAATTTTATTTACACTTTTGTACACAATTTACGGAATAAGTAGGCTAGAGTATTATGAAATAAAATACCTTGCATTATAATAGAGGCATAAAGTTAATGGTATAAATAGTGTTTGATCAATGTAGCCCTACATTTTTTATTATAGTGTACATAGTAAAAAATAACGTGTTGTAGTAGTGTACATAATCTTAATAATTTAAATTGTAAATACTAGTGTAATTGTTAAAGTGGTCCATGTTTTGTTCAGCCCAACTTGATCAAACAAGAATCGCGTGAGCCATCAGTCAAGTACTTCGCTTGTTAGAACACGATCGTCGTCTACTTAAAAACTCGAGTAATACTTAATCTTGTAGGCTCCTGGGACAAAGTACGGCCCTTAATAATAATAATAATAATAATAATAATAATAATAATAATAATAATAATAATGGAAGAGAAGGTGAAAATATGGACTACCATTTTGTTTTCCTCATAATAATGGAAAATGGTATGGCATATTACTTGGAAATCTTTATTGACAAACAAAGTAATTATTCATATAAGGTAGATGTCCCTGATATGACCATGCTAAGGTTTGAGAATTTTTCTAGCCGCCATTTAAAAAAAATGTAAACCACTTTTTTCTTACTCGTTCTCAGTCTAATGGACTTTCTTAAAACAATTTTCTTTCCCCATAAAAATAGCTTTAATTGTCCAAAAAGTCCTAAATTCCAAAAGTCTACCTAGTGGCCATATCAGGAACATGTGCACATGATATGGCCACCCTTGTTCCATGTTCTACAAATCATTATTGTTTTCAGTTTAATAGCGCAGTTGTGTTAAAATTAAATAATTTTGGTGTAAAATGAATAAAAATGACACTTAATAATCTGTTTTATAATTAAAAAGTGTAGTCAAAAAACAGGTTTTCCATAAAAAATTAAGTTGTTTTTCTTAAAATACAAAATTTTTGCGCAATCCCAGCTATAAGGCATGCAAATTTGTCAGGTGAAAAAGTAAAAGTGAAATGAACTTGATATGGCCATGGTGCATTTGATATGGCCATATCAGGAGCAGGTAAGCTTTCACGAAAATCGTTTGATTATGAACAACTCGTAAAAGATACGCCATCAACTACAACACCAATCAACAGAACATTAAAAACTGAATGGAGTACAATGGTTTTCATGAAACAAGTCTTTGAAAAACATGCATAAAACAAAGGAGACTTACCAGAGAAAAATAAGAAGAGGTCACATGAAAACCGCAAAACAGGCAACTGACGTCATATTGCTCAACCTGACTGGATGGAAAACGATCAAGTGACATACCAGGATGCCCTTTCACTGGATGCTGCTGCAATTTAACGGATTTTTTGGTTAACTAACTCACAATGGGGGGGGGGGGGGGTTGGCCATATCAGGAACATGGCCATAACAGGAGCACCCACTTTACAATTTTTCCAGTCTTAAAGGTCGATGGTTGCAATAGATATTTGCATATAATTACTTTTTGAAAGAAAGACGAACTGGTCCTCTATAGGTAGTGGGGTCTAGATATGGGCTACCACAAAAATTTGAAAATAAAATTGGAAAAAAAAAAACAAAGAAACATAAGTAGGAAACCTGTGTCACATCAATGGCAATATTCTGTAACAAATAACGCAAATACGATGGTGAAAATACGGGACGTGTTAATGTGCTGGTAATATGGGCTACCTATCCCATATTTGACACATAGCGGTAGCCCATATTAGCAGCATCGACTCATGAAGGTTTCTAAGATTATGTATGGCAATTGTTGTTCTAAATAAATATTACTCTTATGCTATGTGATAGAGTTATTCTTAATCAGTGAAACACATCAAGCTTGATTTTTAAACACGAAATATATTTCTTTCAATAAAATTGAAACTACGTACCTGCAAAAACTTTGAAATTGATGAAAAATACAAAGAACACACCACATCCACACCTCAAAGGCAACTGGTGCAACTCTTTGTGCACGCAGACTGATGAATACGAGATGTAAGTACTAAGGCCCGGTTTTATAAACAAGGTTAATCTAAAGATTATGTTAAACCTAAGTTAAACCTAACCATGAGTTTAACTCAACGTACCGTATTATAGAGTCTCAGTTAAGTTAAACCGTAGTGGAATACGATTGGTATTACTGCTAGGAAAGAAAATAAGAACATCGCAACTGTTTAATTATATTATTGATTTAAAATAGCTGACGCTAGTGGAGAATCTTCATTAAGGGAAGACTCCACTGAAAATCATGAAAATTTTTCCAAATTTTTTTAGTTGTTTCACTTATTCAGAATTTATATTTTCATACCCCAAATGGATTCAGCTCAATTCTGATTACAAATACTCGTATGTTTACACTTTTTTAAATTAAGGCTGGAAGGGGGCGTGGAATTTAAAGAGCTGTCAAAATTGTTTTTCATCGAAGAATTCTTTTTTAAAATTTCTGATTACAAATCTAGTAACTTTTTGTTGGCTCCCTGAAGTTACTAGATAAATGTAGCAGAGGAGAATATTAATTTACACAAATATTCATTTTATTTTCAAATCTATTTTTCTGTGTTCATTTTTGTTGATTCAACACCAACTTTCTTATGCCAAATATTAATCAATCTGGATGAAATTTTTACTGCAAGTATTTATGAGGGAGCTGCATGTTTCTATGCATTTATTTTGTGAGAAATGCTGCTAGTTTATTTTATTAATATTTTTCTTTGCTAGTTTATTTTATTAATGTTTTTCTTAAGAAAAATATTAATAAAATAAACTAGCAGTATTTCTCACAAAATAAATGCATAGAAACATGCAGCTACCTCATAAATACTTGTAGTAAAAATTTCATCCATATGGATTAATATTTGGCATAAGAATGTTGGTGTTGAATCAACAAAAATGAACACAGAAAAATAGATTTGAAATTAAATGAATATTTGTGTAAATTAATATTCTCCTCCGCTACATTCATCTAGTAACTTCAGGGAGCCAACAAAAACTTACTAGATTTGTAATCAGAAATTTTGAAAAATAATTCTTCGATGAAAAACAATTTTGTTAGCTCTTTAAATTCCACGCCCCCTTCCAGCCTTAATTTAAAAATTGTAAACATACGAGTATTTGTAATCATAATTGAGCTGAATCCATTTGGGGTATGAAAATATAAATTCTGAATAAGTGAAATAGCTAAAAAAATTTTGAAAAAATTTCATGATTTTCAGTGGAGTCTTCCCTTAAGACACATCTTTGTTCTTTAATATCAGAGAGAGTGTCACAAAAAACCTAAAGACGACCAATACCGCGTACTTCAGTATGCTTGTCAGACTTAACCTCAAATAGTTTCTTAACGCTGGCTACCAACGTTATACTCCCAAACACAATGCAGCCAAACCGAACCTTGCATGACCATCCGCGACGTAACTCCATACAGAATCAACTGAGTAATAAAGTAATAATATTAGTGTTGTCTAGAATATTTTCGAAACAGAATTCAGTAAAACAAAAATTATTTTTACGAGTCTAGTAAAATTAGGTAATATTATTAGTGTGTTTATAAATCAGGCTCCATAGTAAATCTTACCAGGAGACTGTCTGCCACACACAGTACAATGTGCAATAGGTTTATAGTAGATTTACGGACACATCCGAAATCTTCCATCGTTTTCAGTATGTCTACTACCAGAGGGAAAATAGCGCAGCGCAACTAGTAACTGATGCAGAGATTCAATAGAATGTTTTCAAAAATAAAAGAGAAATCATTTATCTCTTCAAATAATCTTTAAATTCAAACCCTAAAACACATCTTTTTGCACTTTCTCATTTTTCTGTTGCATGTTGTATCCCGGTTTCAATTTTTCGAAACAAGGTTAGGACTATAAGCCTAATTCTGAAAGTTAGGACTGTCTGCTTCGAAAACCTCAATCTGTTTTAAAGCTTATGTTCATTTATGTACATTCCAAAGTGGTGCACTCTATTTCGAAAAATTCTTGGCCGCCGTGGTCGTTCAGTAATATTGATCACTCACTTATCGTCACTCATAAGTTCTTGGAAAACAATTGCAATATCCATGTGTATAGCGGGAACCGCCATCTTGGACTGTTGAGCCTTGAATTGCAGTTTAAACGGCAGAGAACTGCCGATCAAGTTAAATTCCAGTTAATTCAAGATTAACTGGTAGTTAAGGTTTATAATACGAAGCAAAACGAAAAACTTCAGTTTAAACTGAACGTAAGGTTTAAACGGAGTTTTAGAGCTTTTTCGCTAGGTAACAACATCATACATAGTAAAAAACGAGGTAAACCATATTACCATTCCTAGCCCATATTTCCACCTTCTCCTCTAATAATAATAATAATAATAATAATAATAATAATAATAATAATAATAATAATAATAATAATAATAATAATAATAATAATAATAATAATAATAAGAGCGTTCACACCTGTGGAGTAATGGTCAGCGCGTCTGGCCGCGAAACCGGGTGGCCCGGGTTCGAATCCCGGTCTGGGCAAGTTACCTGGTTGAGGTTTTTTCCGGGGTTTTCCCTCAACCCAATACGAGCAAATACTGGGTAACTTTCGGTGCTGGACCCCGGACTCATTTCACCAGCATTATCACCTTCATTTCATTCAGACGCTAAATAACCTAGATGTTGATACAGCGTCGTAAAATAACCCAATAAAAATAATAATAAGACCAATGACAAAATAAAGAAAATGGATTGCAAGGGTTCAGCGGGTTCACTAAAGATTGAAAAGAGTTCCGCGGTAAAATAAAGTTTGAGAAACACTGCTTTATGCATAATCCTTAAATACAGACAGACAAGCACACATGTTTGGTGCCACTTTTCCGGTACCAGAGACGCTGAAATGTGGATTTGCTATAAAATCTCGAAACCGAATTCTGCAGCATCAGAGTATTTTCTTTTTATACTTCATACCATTAGAAATATAAGAAGGAAAAGCTTGGAAGGTCCCAAAATAGACCTCACCTCCACTATCACAATAGAAAGGCAGAAGCAGAATGACGCTTATTGACTAAAGCAGTCCACGTCATGGCGTATCCAGAATAAAATGACATCCGCCCGCACGGATATACGTTCCGTACTCCAGCTACGCGTAAATAATGTACTATCTGACACGAGCACTCCCACGTGGCGGGTAGGCGTTGTAGTAGCAGGTCGAGACAAGATACAAACCTGGCTATTCATACTGTGCACACATCGACTGATCGCCGAGCAACAAATATCTCTCTTTAAAGGACTGAGCTTTTTTTTTAATCAATTTTCGGTTTTTTGTACGAAAACATTTTTTAGACAATTAAGGGAAGACTCCACTGAAAATCATGAAATTTTTTCCAATTTTTTTTTTAGCTATTTCACTTATTCAGAATTTATATTTTCATACCCCAAATGGATTCAGCTCAATTCTGATTACAAATACTCGTATGTTTACACTTTTTAAATTAAGGCTGGAAGGGGGCGTGGAATTTAAAGAGCTGTCAAAATTGTTTTTCATCGAAGAATTCTTTTTTAAAATTTCTGATTACAAATCTAGTAACTTTTTGTTGGCTCCCTGACGTTACTAGATGAATGTAGCGGAGGAGAATATTAATTTACATAAATATTCATTTTATTTTCAAATCTATTTGTCTGTGTTCATTTTTGTTGACTAGACACCAACTTTCTTATGCCAAATATTAATCAATCTGGATGAAATTTTTACTGGAAGTATTTATGAGGTTGCTGCATGTTTCTATGCATTTATTTTGTGAGAAATGCTTCTAGCTCATTTTATTAAACATTTTCTTACATTCTTACATTCATCTAGTAACTTCAGGGAGCCAACAAAAAGTTACTAGATTTGTAATCAGAAATTTTAAAAAAGAATTCTTCGATGAAAACAATTTTGACAGCTCTTTAAATTCCACGCCCCCTTCCAGCCTTAATTTAAAAAGTGTAAACATACGAGTATTTGTAATCAGAATTGAGCTGAATCCATTCGGGGTATGAAAATATAAATTCTGAATAAGTGAAATAGCTAAAAAAATTTGGAAAAATTTTCTTGATTTTCAGTGGAGTCTTCCCTTAAAGAATTTGATAGCAAGAGGTTTTTAACCTTTACGTCTTTTCGAGGTACAGGATCCGAGTAGGATCATGATTTTTGTCCATATCGATAGAAAATATAATAAAGAATCATTTATTCCTCTGGCATATTTCAATAGCGTGGAGGGTTGTCGTGTAAATTTTGTTTAGAAACCACTCATTTGAAGCCACTGAACGATGCAACCAGAATGCTACGTTGTAACTAAAGAGTCAGATAGGGAGTAAGTTGACCTTAGCAGAGTTCGTTGACTTCTAACATCTGTACGTATTACCAGAAGAGAGTAGAGTCGGGGAGAATAATGAGAAGTTAAGGACCACGTCAATGTACAATAAAAAAATATTCTTCCTTCTGTCCATCTTTATCTCCTTTTACTTGTCCACTCACATGAAAAGGATACGTCTTGTTAAATCTAAATGCGGAAAATATAAAAATAGAATCCATCTTGAATCTTGCGCACACTACTTTTAACACTTAAATATAAATGAATGATTAAATGACAAACTTACTAGTGTTAAATTATATAACCACGTGCGACTTACAACTGTTTCGGTGCATCCTTCACACCATCATCAGAGCCTACTAGATCCCGGCGTCATCTCGACTTCGCTGCCTGTTGTAGGGGTGCGTTTGCGTGTTGAAAAGTGGAGTCGAATAGTGTGTGTGTTCTGAAATTGATCGGTGTGTTGAGGAACACACCCTAGTCAAATCCTCAACACACAGATCAATTTCAGAACACACACACTATTCAACTCCACTTTTCAACACGCAAACGCACCCTTACAACAGGCAGCGAAGTCGAGATGACGCCGGGGATCTAGTAGGCTCTGATGATGGTGTGAAGGATACACCGAAACAGCTGTAAGCCGCACGTGGTTATATAATTTAACACTGGACTAGACGGCATTTCGGAAGGCGGTTAGCTTCTATATGCGCCGTAGCATTTCTGGTATGTGACGTCACAAGCTTGTACAGTAGAACCAATCAGAATCAGTCTATAACAAGCACTTCCCGAGTTCGTTTGTTCACGTGCGAGTGTTTCAATACACTGAATAAGTAAAACTAACATTTACTGTGTGTATGTAAGGTAAATAAATGGAAGAAAAGACTGTAAAAAGACAAGTATTACACAAGCAAGCGCGGAAAATAGTGTTTAAGGTGTATAATTATTTTAAAAACTTTAACGAGCAGAACGCTGCCGGCCATCTTGATGCTGGCAGCAACGTTGCCAACATGCAAGAAACGACTGCAGAAGGATATGGTGTGGAATTGAGAACCGTGCAAAGAATATTGTTAGTGAAGGAAACAGGTTTGTTTGGTGTCATGCTTACAATAATCAACGGCTAAGGTCATTATTGTCTTTTGATAATTTAAATTCTCTCCTGCGCTATTTGTATTGCACGTGCTCGTGAAGTACGATGTGGCAATGTTGTACGCTGCCTTGCTCTCTCTATCTGTCTCTCTTGACGCAAACGCTAGCAGACAACCGCCTTCCGAATTGCCGTCGACTCTAGTAAGTTTGCCATTTAATCAATCATTTGTAAAAATAGAAGTGAAAAAATATCAACATTTTAATCCTCAAAATCCCAACCATGCTTACAGTAATAGTCGCGAACAGCATAAACGTTTCCAGCAATTAAGATGGATTCCATGGATCCAATGCCACTTTTTTACTAGATTTTTTCCTGTCAGGCGAATCCAATGTCTGATCTCGCCAGCTACCATCTCGCTAACACCAATTCCATCGAAGTTAAATAACACAGTTAGTAATTGATGCAATATCGTTAAAAAACCGACTGAAATATTATCTGTCTTTCTATTCGTCTGTCAGTTCATGTATCCATCTTCAGTTATTTTCTACTTCTTCATCATGCCGTGTCTTCTGAAGACGTCTTCTGAGATAGTCAAAATCAACTGCCCAAATTTTATTTATTTTTTTTTGTAAATAATTCAAGGGCAAAGTTTCACTTCCATATAACACAATATTTTGCATAATACTTTTGTGCGAGATCGTGCGTATTTGCTTGGTTTCTGCACAAAACCAATCCGCGGAAAGTCTAAAATTCCACATTCAGTATTCCCAACCTAACACACATAACAATTTCCCTCTTCTTACCGCTTAAGTGACTTATTGATTTTACTGCTTTAGGCTTTTAACATATTATTTTTAGAGACGTTCAATATAGTAATAATTATAAATTGGAAACTTACCACTGCAATTTCACCTAAATTGCACTGTTAATTATTGTTTTCAAATATTTGAAAAAAATTAAGTAAACTCTACAACTCCACTAAAGTTACTGCACAATAGAAAAACCTGGTGGTGGTGCTCCAGTGACTCTGAATAACTGCACAAATTTAACAATTAATTTCAATGTGCAGAATTAGATGTCAAAGATATTTTCCATTTCTAAACATCTCCTTGACCGGCAAAATTAAACTTGCCGATGTTATTACTGGAATATGTTATATAAATAATATTGTTAAAATATTAAAATGAAAAATAAATCATTACATAACCTTACCGTTTGTTTTAAGTTCGCATTTATAGACTGGAGAAAAAAAAAAGACAGACGTATATCACGGCCTGCTGGAGTATAGTAAACACAGAAAACATTTTAAAGCAACAATGTTGAAGATAGATATTTTTGTTTTGCAAATTTGCCGTCATTGAACAGAAACCAAGATGGAGATTTCATTGCAACTAATTAGGAATTCCTCTTTCAGGTATGTAACAAACGATCTTCGCACAAAATAATGTACGATACACGAGCTGTATGTTTTCTTTCAATTCTCGGAAATTAAAAAAGCTCAACTACGTTTCGCTTTTTCAAACTTTTCCTCGAACATGAAAACTTCAACATACCGCTCTTGTAACACATATTACTATTATAAACTTAAAATTTTGTTTCTTTTGTTATTTTCTTGCTTATTTTACGACGTTTTATCAACTGCGGTGGTTATATAGCGTCTAAGTGAGATGAAGGTGCTAATGCCAGCGAAATGAGTCCAGGGTCTAGCGCCGAAAGTTACCCAGCATTTGCTCATAGTGGGTTGAGCGAAAATCGCGGGAAAAGCCTTAACTAGGTAACTAGTCCCAATCAGGATTTGAACCCGGGCCCGTTTGTTTCACGATCAGACTTGTTAACCATTACTCCACAACGGTGGACGTTACATGCAAGAAAGTATTTTCCACTCTTCATTCATTAAAAAGATTGTACCACTATCCAGCTAAATTAAAGCAGACGCTTGTACAGACTCTTATTATGCCTCATTTCGATTATTGTGACGCTTTATTCAGTGATCTCAGGGTGGATTTATCCCAGAAACTGCAACGTGTTCATAATGCGTGTGTTCGTTTCATTTGTAATGTCCGCTACTACGACCACATTTCGCTTTCTTTAGATAAATTATTGTGGCTCAGGTTAAATGAGAGGAGAAAGTTACATTCCCTTTCTCTCTTATACCGAATTTTGCACACCTCTACTCCCTCTTACTTATCTGTCCGATTCCACAGTCTTTCTCGGTATCATAACTTAAATACTCGGTCACAATATGATAACACGCTAGAAATACCACTGCACACATCATCTCTTTATTCTTCATCTTTCACTGTTGCTACTTCTCGTCACTGGAATTCTCTGCCGCCTGAAGTCAAGGGCTGCCGAACTTTAATTTCCTTTAAATGTAAATTAGAAAAATATCTTATGTTGAGTTGCCAGACCTAACGTGTTGCAAATGTGTTCCTCTGTATTTATTATTTGTTTTTTGTTTCTTATTTTTATTATCTAAATCGTGTTTATTTATCACTTAATGCCAATATGTATCCCACTATGTTGTTGTTTTTTATTATTAATCTATTTTTTGTGTCCTTTTTATTCAATTGTCGGTTTCTGATTTAATTATGTAAATCCTAATTAATTGTAATCTAATACTTTCTTTTTATTGAATTATCGGCTTCTGTTTTTATGTGATTCGTATTTGATCCTAACAATATTAATATGTATTTCACTATGTTTATTTTTATTTTATGAGGTAAATTTTATGTAACTACTTCTTTTGATCTCATTATGTATCAGTATGTAATTACTTAATTTCGATCAAGTTTTATGTTCACCTGTGTAAGCAAGTTTTAATCCTGGTTGAGTGTAAGAGAAGGCCTTACGGCCTTAACTCTGCCAGGTTAAATAAAGCCATTATTGATATTATTATTATTATTATTATTATTTATTATTATTATTATTATTATTATTATTATTATTATTATTATTATTATTATATTTTTATTCCAAATTGTTTCTTGTAAGGTTTTGATAGCATTTTAGCTATGGCGATATTAGTCTGTATGTCGAATCGATACACCGACGATCTTTCATTAAAAACATAAATTAAACTATAAATAAATATCCAAGACTTCAATGGCATTCGAACCTAGGCCATAGCCCACACGGCGTTAAACACAATTAATAGTTTTTTCATTGCAGCTGGCATCTTTCACGTATTCCCTCTCAGCGTTCATATGCTTGAGGAGGAGTCAGTATTGTGGTCTCTCCCCTTTAAGACATGTATGTACGTCCCTAGGTTGGTGAAAGCTCGAAGGGGTCAGCGAAGATTATACGCGGCTAGGACATGCAAGTTTAAGTTCAAGGAGGATAGTAAATGTTGAGGAAGGTTAGTGAAGTTAACTGACGACTGAATGGGAGTACATAGACCATATATAATTCAACAGATTACAACCCAATCAGCTGGTCTTGGTGTAAGCAAGAGTTAAGGAATATTCTACTACACGACAAAGAGAAAAAATACGCTAAGTTCATGATGACTGACAATTTCAGGTACATTATTATTATTATTATTATTATTATTATTATTATTATTATTATTATTATTATTATTTCACCTTTACTTTTCAACTTCGCTCTAGAATATGCCATTAGGAAAGTTCAGGATAACAGACAGGGTTTGGAATTGAACGAGTTACGTCAGCTGCTTGTCTATGCGGATGACGTGAATATGTTAGGAGAAAATCCACAAACGATTAGGGAAAACATGGAAATTATACTCGAAGCAAGTAAAGCCATAGGTTTGGAAGTAAATCCCAAAAAGACAGAATATTATATGATTACGTCTCGTGACCAGAATATTGTACGAAATGGAAATATAAAAAATGTAACTTATCTTTCGAAGAGATGGAAAAATTCAAATATCTTGGAGCAACAGTAACAAATATAAATGACACTCGGGAGGAAATTAAACGCAGAATAAATATGGGAAATGCGTGTTATTATTCGGTTGAGAAGCTTTTGTCATCTAGTCTTCTGTCAAAAAATCTGAAAGTTAGAATTTATAAAACAATTATATTACCGGTTGTACTGAAACTTGGACTCTCACTTTGAGAGAGTCACAGAGAATAAGGACATTTGAGAATAAGATTCTCACGAAAATATTTGGGGCTAAGAGGGATGAAGTTGACAGGAGAATGGAGAAAGTTACACAACACAGAACTGCACGCATTGTATTCTTCACCTGACATAATTAGGAACATTAAATCCAGACGTTTGAGATGGGCAGGGCATGTAGCACGTATGGGCGAATCCAAAATGCATATAGAGTGTTAGTTGGGAGCAGGAGAGAAAATGACCTTTTGGAGGCCGAGACGTAGATGGGAGGATAATATTAAAATGGATTTGAGGGAGGTGGGATACGATGATAGGGACTGGATTAATCCTGCACAGGACAGGGACCAATGGCGGGCTTTTGTGAGTGCGGCAATGAACTTCCGGGCTCCTTAACCCTTTCACTCACGAATTGTGTTTTTTGTTTGGAAAAGTCTAATTGCTTGTTCTTGACTGCTTTTAAGTTTTTTAAATTGCTAACAGTCTCATTTTTACAGTATGATGCCTGGATTTCCAGATATGAACTGTCCACTTCAGAGGACTTGCTCTCAACTCATTGTCCATGAAGCGGCATTGAAAGTTGGTGTCCCGTATAGAGGACACAGTGAATGAAAGGGTTACAAGCCATAAGTATTATTATTATTATTATTATTATTATTATTATTATTATTATTTTCAATATAAATATTATTTATAATTGTTCTAATATTAAAATGTATTTCGTCCGGCAACATAAGATTCATTACTGTGACTAAACAGTTTATGATTCACGAAACCTAACCTAAAAATTTATTTTGTTTTACTGCATGAAATGATTAGTAGTAACTCCAAAAACCGAATACAACTATAAAATATATACTGTTTATTTATTAATTGTTACTGTACTATTTATTAATATTGCTAATTATTGGTATTAATTATGTTCAAATTTCAAATAACATTCGCTATAGTCGCGACGCTGTTATTTCCGGCGTGACTCCTCCTCTTTGCTTACGTCTTAGGAAGTGAAGGCTCTATAAAGTCTAGGTAGGTAGTATCGTTCGCCATTTTTGTTCTTTCGTTCCCGAGCTACCATACGAGGAATCTGTTTGCCACAGCGTTAAACATTATCATATCGTAGCTCCTATGATAATAAATCAAACGCACTGTAATTCAGCAAATAATTGAGCGGCAAATAACGTCTTCGTGTGCTTTCTGCGAACGCCAACGAAAGAGCCAAAATGGCGGGCGATTACATTAAGTATTTATCGAGCCTTAAGAAATGAATAATGTCTTCATAAGCGAATCACAAGACGCACACGTTTAAATGTAGCCGACCTGCAATGCGATTGGCTGCAGGAAATTAGAGCGACGGGACTATAGTTACTTTCGCTTCATGAACGTTGGTTGCTTCATCAAATGCAAACGATGCGGTCAACGTTACAAAATAACTGCCAGTTGCAGTATTTGTCAGTACCGAAATTCGAAAGCTAACAGAATAAAATTCAACCTGACAACTAGAAAATCACTATAATTCATTAGTATAGGTTGTAATGGGCGGAAAACAGTTTCACCCTTACGGTATAAAGTAGGAAGAAGAGGATTATAAATTAAACAATATAAATTTTCATAAATATTAGGCTAGTGCACATATTCTGCTGTGTTATTACACAAAATTTGTTTTATGACTACGTCATAATGGTTTTATTACCGCACAAATTATCTGACTTAACTCAGAAAAAAACTGCAAGTCTGATAAAATATCATAAGGTTAGTGATTTTTATTTCTAACAGTTGGCAATATTGAATTACCCAGAGTTCAAAGCAACATGGCTGCAGATGATTCTTCGTCGAAACACATTACATTATAAATTACGCGGCAGTGCTTCACCACATTTTTGCCAACCTACTTAAATAACAAACTAGAGCAGACGTTCGTGTGTATTTCCACTGCGTGACATCAGTGGAAAACTCGAATATATTGTTCTCAGGATGGCCTAACTTCTAGGAGCTTTTGACTTTGTCTCGCTAAAGTCAGATATTGACAAACATTGATTGCAGCACTTAAAAAAGCGAATTGAAGTGCGTGATCAATCAATGTCCATATACAGAGCTTCAGTAAATCAGTTACAGTAAGGCTAGAAAGAGTGACGTTGGGTCTCAATTGTATTCCCTATGGGAGAGTGATTATTTATTTTCAGAGGTAGAAAATTGAGCACAATATTTAGTTTGTGCGAACCTTATTACCACTCTTTAAAAAATCCATTTAGAGGGTCATTATAAACTAAACCATATTACTCAGGAGATGTCGTAGGATTGGAACGTGAAGCCCTTCTGAATGATATTCGTAATGATAAACTGGAGTGATTTATTTAACTTTGTTTAGACCATCAAAACGACATCGCTTCAGCTCAGAACCAGCTCCACGTGCGTGAAGGGGCAGGGCATAGTTGCGCCCCACGGTCAGGTAAGATACAGCAGATAAAAAAGGGTCCCTGTTTTGTGGGCATAGTTGCGCCCCGTTCCCATCAGGTAGAGAAAAGGGCATGGCATAGTTGCGCCCCGATGAAATAGGTAGAGAAAAAGACATTACGGGAACTCGAGCCTCGTAATCAACCAGCCTTATTGGTTTCTTATTCGATTTAATATTCATTAAAATGAACACCATGAAGTTGGCAGTACTTTATTAACTGTTTTTCTACTGTTCATGCAGTGATTTCGATAGCCTACCGTAAAAATGAACATCATGAAGTTGGCAATATTTTACTAACTGACATATTCAAATGAGTGAGCCGTTGGAATATGGGGTCTTAGTCTTGACATTTTATTAGTGATTTTCACACCGTCTGTGGCGTATAGTGAGGTTAATTCAAAATGAATGTTAAGTTTAGTGAAAAGGGTAAAGAGTTAACAATTCACAATGGTTCCAAGTTTCAATTTTCGAAACCCTATACCGTAGGGTTAAGATATCTGTGTACAAGCAAAAAATGCAGTTCATTTATTGTGTGCGATCGATAAAAAAGTGTTATTTTAAATATCAAAATTGATCATATGCTAGGCCTACCTGATTTCAATGCAGCTACCATTATAATATTTTTAAGTAATTTATTTATTTTGTGTACTATGTCCATCGGGGCGCAACTATGCCATGTTCATTCTGCTACCTGATTTCTTCGGGGCGCAACTATGCCATGTTCATTCTGCTACCTGATTTCTTCGGGGCGCAACTATGCCATGTTCATTCTGCTACCTGATTTCTTCGGGGCGCAACTATACCATGTTCATTCTGCTACCTGATTTCTTCGGGGCGCAACTATGCCATGTTCATTCTGCTACCTGACTTCTTCGGGGCACAACTATGCCATGTTCATTCTGCTACCTGACTTCTTCGGGGCACAACTATGCCATGTTCATTCTGCTACCTGATTTCTTCGGGGCACAACTATGTCATGTTCATTCTGCTACCTGACTTCTTCGGGGCACAACTATGCCATGTTCATTCTGCTACCTGATTTCTTCGGGGCACAACTATGCCATGTTCATTCTGCTACCTGATTTCTTCGGGGCACAACTATGCCATGTTCATTCTGCTACCTGATTTCTTCGGGGCGCAACTATGCCATGTTCATTCTGCTACCTGATTTCTTCGGGGCGCAACTATGCCATGTTCATTCTGCTACCTGATTTCTTCGGGGCGCAACTATGCCATACCGGCGTGAAGTATATACGTCATCGTCAGTCTTACGCAGTTCAGCAAACTTCCCATCACTGAAGTATAGCCTTCAAATAAATTATAAAAAAAAGTGGAAGAAATACAGGGTGTTTAAAAAGTATCCAATATTTTAGGAGGTGATAGTATGCATCGAAACAAGAAAATAATGTGTAATAAACATGGATCCTCTAACACATACTTTCTGAGATCTGAACACTTGTTCATAGGAGGTGCTCAATGTGACGTCCATTCATGACAATGCATTTCTCTGCCCTACAAAACAGCAGACTACCAGATAATCATACCGTAGTTGACACCCCTGGCATGGAATACTAATATGTCGCAAGGAGTATGAAAACAAAAGTCTGGTTGCGGATATGAGCGGGAGTTAAGCAGAGATGATGTTGTGAACTATCGTAATCAGCATAGGCTGATGAAAATTGCAATTCAGTTGAAGAAACAAGGCATCAGCACCGATTCTCAATCAACTTATGGACAGGCGTTCTTGGCGATAGATTAAGGGCCATATGTGCTACCACAGAGATTAACTGGGGCTCGTTATCAGGACTTTCTTATTAACGTATTAAAACAAATGTCAAAGAGTGCGTGAGGGCCATACGTGCTACCACAGAGATTAACTGGGGCTCGTTATCAGGACTTTCTTATTAACGTATTAACAACAAGTTTCAAAGAGTGCGTGAGGGCCATACGTGCTACCACAGAGATTAACTGGGACTCGTTATCAGGACTTTCTTATTAGCGTATTAAAACAAATTTCAAAGAGTGCGTGAGGGCCATACGTGCTACCACAGAGATTAACTGGGGCTCGTTATCAGGACTTTCTTATTAGCGTATTAAAACAAATTTCAAAGAGTGCGTGAGGGCCATACGTGCTACCACAGAGATTAACTGGGGCTCGTTATCAGGACTTTCTTATTAGCGTATTAAAACAAATTTCAAAGAGTGCGTGAGGGCCATACGTGCTACCACAGAGATTAACTGGGGCTCGTTATCAGGACTTTCTTATTAGCGTATTAAAACAAATTTCAAAGAGTGCGTGAGGGCCATACGTGCTACCACAGAGATTAACTGGGGCTCGTTATCAGGACTTTCTTATTAGCGTATTAAAACAAATTTCAAAGAGTGCGTGAGGGCCATACGTGCTACCACAGAGATTAACTGGGGCTCGTTATCAGGATTTTCTTATTAGCGTATTAAAACAAATTTCAAAGAGTGCGTGAGGGCCATACGTGCTACCATAGAGATTAACTGGGGCTCGTTATCAGGATTTTCTTATTAGCGTATTAAAACAAATTTCAAAGAGTGCGTGAGGGCCATACGTGCTACCACAGAGATTAACTGGGGCTCGTTATCAGGATTTTCTTATTAGCGTATTAATACAAATTTCAAAGAGTGCGTGAGGGCCATACGTGCTACCACAGAGATTAACTGGGGCTCGTTATCAGGATTTTCTTATTAGCGTATTAAAACAAATTTCAAAGAGTGCGTTATCCTTACGCCGAAAGGCAGAGGAATGCATTGCCATGAATGGACGTCACATTGAGCACCTCTTATGAACAAGTGTACAGATCTCAGAAAGTATGTGCTGTAGGACCCATGTTTATTAGACATTATTTTCTCGTTTTGATGCATACTAACACCGCTTAAAATATTGGATACTCACCTGTGGAGTAACGGTCAGAGCGTCTGGCTGCGAAACCAGGTGGCCCGGGTTCGAATCCCGGTCGGGGCAAGTTACCTGGTTGAGGTTTTTTTCCGGTGTTTTCCCTCAACCCAATATGAGCAAATGCTGGGTAACTTTCGGTGCTGGACCCCGGACTCATTTCACCGGCATTATCACCTTCATATCATTCAGACGCTAAATAACCTAGATGTTGATACAGCGTCGTAAAATAACCCAATAAAATAAAATAAATATTGGATACTTTTTTTCTTAACATTCTGTATAACTGTGCAGATTGAAGGGCAATAGAATACATAAAAATAAATAGAGAACTTTTATTCTGTGTTTTGTAATTAAGTACGTGATTAATTACAATATTAGGCTGAAAGTCTTGGTAGTTTAGCAACGGCGCATCGCCGGCTCACCTACGAAACACACTTTAATTTTCAGAGAAGCCGCCCTTATCAGGTCTTCTAATAATAAGAGTTAAAATCAGAATCGTAAGGGTACAAGTTATCGAGTAAAACAGTGTTAACATTTAGGGGAATATTATTTTATTCTGAGAATAAGTAGGCCCTATTCATTTGGGACTGATATGGGTATTAGAATTTTTTGTTATACTCTATCTAAGGAATAAGTTGTTAAAATCTGTACAGTTAAATTACTTTACTTCCTTCATCTACAGAATAAATATTAGCAGATTTATGATTTTTCCACGCACGTAATAAAGTTTATTTATTTGTATAATTTACTTCGTAACTACTAACTACTTCGTAACTACTTTATCTAGACTTTGAAAACCATCCGCACTCAATTTTGTGTTATATCATATCATTTTATATCATAACATCATTTTTATTTATTTTTATTGGGTTATTTTAGGGCGCTGTATCAACATTTCAGTTTATTTAGCGTCTGAATGAAATGAAGGTTATAATGCCGGTGAAATGAGTCCGGGGTCCAGCACCGAAAGTTACCCAGCATTTATTGAATTGAGGGAAAACCCCGGAAAAAACCTCAACCAGGTAACCCCGACCGAGATTCGAACCCGGGCCACCTGGTTTCGCGGCCAGACGCGCTGACCGTTACTCCACAGGTATATCACAACATAACATAAAATAACATACTGTACATACATACATAGTGCTCTGCCAAATGACAGGTCTTTCACTGCAAACCCGGCATTCTCCAATCTTTCATATTTTCTGCCTTCCTTTTAGTAGCCGCATATGATACATACTGTATATCTTAAATATCAATCATATCATATCAGATCATATCATATCATATCACGTCATATTATATATCAGATCATATCATATATCATATCAGATCATATCATATCATATCAGGTCATATCATATATCATATCAGATCAGATCAGATCATATATATATATCACATAAGATCAGATCATATATCATATCAGATCAGATCATATCATATATATCATATCAGATCAGATCATATCATATATCTTATCATGTCATATCATATATATCAGATCAGATCATATCATATCAGATCACACATATCATATCATATCATATCATATCATAGACCTATCATATCATATCATATCATATCATATCATATCATATCATATCATATCATATCATATCATATCATATCATATCAGATCAGATCAGATCAGATCAGATCAGATCATATCATATCATATATCATATCATATCATATATCAGATCATACATATCATATCAGATCAGATAATATCATATATATCATATCAAGTCAATATCATATATCATATCAGGTCATATCATACATCATAATTTGGGATTTCTCGGTTCCTGATCAGGTCGAAAACCCTATAGATCTGATATTTAACCCTTGCGGTAAATTTCGATGAAGTTCGAAGGATCTAATTAGTCAAATCCACTCTTCTCACCTCCACGCTGAGACCCCCTGGGATCTTTTAAGATGCGAAAGAGAGAGTGGTGTGCGGAAAGCAACCGCATTTATCGTTTTCAAGAAAAACTGCAAACATGGATCACATGCGGAAACTAAGAGGAAAGCAGAAAATAGGAAAGATTGGATAATGCTGGGTTTGCAGTGAAAGACTTGCTCTTAGGCAGAAAATTATGTATGTATGCATCACATATCATATGATACCATACCACAACATATATCACATATATCGCATCACAACATATACCACATCATTCGTTATATTATATTAAAATGTATTGTATAGTGTTATGTTATGTTAGGTTAGGTTAGGTTAGGTTAGGTTAGGTTAGGTTATGTTATGTTATGTTCTTCATTCATTCATTCACAGTGTTCTGCCCAAGGGTAGGTCTTTCACTGCAAACCCAGCATTCTCCAGTCTATATTATATATGATATTATATTATATTATTGTTTCATATTTTCTTTAATTTACACTTTCTGTGTTTCTACGTCCCATTATTACGTGCTTCCATTATCTCAGTCCTTGCTTACTCGTGCCATTGTGATTAAATGGACTTGCTGAAAGACGCGCTGCGATATTGAAGTCAACAAATGTGCCGCAGAAGCAAGCAAACATTCGCAGTCGCAGCAGTCTTCTGTTCTCTCACGTCACACGATCAATGCTCGTTGCTCAGCAATATTTGGACTGTGTCCTGTACCTCCGCTTTAAAGTTATTACGTATCACCAGCAGAGGAAATGACTTTCCAGAATTAGGTTACGCTTCAGAATTTCTGGGTATCCGCAGGAGTTTCTACCAGGACGTGGAGGTGGACGGTACAGAGACGTAATGCAATTCTGGCTGTGGTCTACGCGACAAAGCTTTGACACTACACGAAAGCCAACGAACGTAAATTCGAATCCCTCTCAGAGCATGGATGTTGGCAGAGAGTTGTTCCGAATTCTCGTTACTGAAGTCACACTGAACAATTATCCGTATAATAATAATAATAATAATAATAATAATAATAATAATAATAATAATAATAATAACAATAATAATAATAATAATAATAATAATAATAATAATAATTCTTGTTATTGTTTATTCAACTATCCGAAGACAGGTTTGAACCTCGTAAATGACACCAAAAAGGTATCACTCATTAGGCAACTAAGCCAGGAGATAATGAGGTAGAGTGGCCAGCTCCTTTTCCTCTCCATTGCATATATCGCTGACTAATAACATATTACACTAATCATACTTCAGATTATAATAATAATAATAATAATAATAATAATAATAATAATAATAATAATAATAATAATAATAATAACAATATTCATCATCATCGTTTGGTGCTACAATCCTGGGTAGATTTTGGTCTCTTTAACAACGGCTTTCCCATATTAATATACTCGTAATAATAATAATAATAATAATAATAATAATAATAATAATAATAATAATAATAATAATAATAACAGTAATAATATAATACTAATAATAATAGTAATAACAATAATAATATTCATCATCATCGTTTGGTGCTACAATCCTGGGTATGTTTTGGTCTCTTTAACAACGGCTTTCCCATATTAATAAACTCGTAATAATAATAATAATAATAATAATAATAATAATAATAATGATAATAATAATAATAATAATAATATTCATCATTATCGTTTGGTGCTACAATCCTAGGTAGGTTTTGGTCTCTTTAATAACGGCTTTCCCATATTAATATACTCGTAATAATTATTTATTTATTTATTATTTTATTTTTTTTATTTATTTATTTATTTAATGTGCTGTACAACAGCCAGTGGCCAATTACAGTTCAGCACAAATATAAAAAAACATAAAACAAAAATAATTATTACACATAAATATAATTACAATTACAATAATGACGATGATTGGATAACTAAGAATACTATGAGAGAATGTTAATTGAGTATAATGCCTAAAAGAATACATAAATGATAAATCGTTGCCAAGAGCAAACAAAGTCTATACATTGAAGGGATCGAATTCGCAGCCATGCATGTTGGCATTTTTAATGCATCTGGAGACTGGTGAAAGAAATTTCGAATTTCTAATATAGAAAAGTTTGTGGGCTCTCATATCTTACGTTGGAATACGTAAGGTAATATTGTTTAAGAAGGAGTCACAGGATATATCACCTTTGAGGACTTTACAAAAGAACAGATAATCTAGCTCATGGCGTCTAGCATATAGATTTTGACAATTAAAATATTCACATTTTCTCTCGTAACTGTACCCGGAATTAATGGGCAGAAATCTGAATGAACATGAGGATATAAATTTTCTTTGTATATTTTCTAATTTAGCCGAGTCCGTAGTTGTAATCGAGTTCCAAACTACAGATGCATATTCGAGTTTCGATCGCACCAATGTATAGTATAGCATTAAAAGAGAATCGGGCGTGGAAAAAGAATAAGTTATTGACCGTATTATTCCTAGCATTCTGATTGCGTGATTGTAAATGTAATCAACGTGACTATGAAAATACAATTTACTGTCAAAGAATATTCCCAAATCTTTTACGCAATCAGTTCTGTTAATTAGTACATTATTTAGATAATAATTAAATTTCAGTGAAGAAGTTTTTCTAGAAAAGGTTATTACATTAGTTTTGGATACGTTAATTGTCATACCATTGTCTTCCGACCATTTAGCGACTGAATTAATGTCACATTGAAGTGATTGACAGTCAGTACTACTTTTGATTGTACGAAAAATTTTTAAATCGTCTGCAAATAATAAACAGTCAGAACTTATTCTTTTGCATATATCATCTATGAATATAATAAATAGGAGAGGTCCTAAAGTAGATCCCTGCGGGACTCCGCAATTTATATTATAAGAATAAGAGTGTATATTAAACAGTCTTACACATGAAACTCTATTACTTAAATAATTTTCGAACCACTTTACGTAGCTTACAGAAAGGCCAATATTTCCTAACTTATGAAGAAGGATATAGTGCGGAACTACATCAAAAGCTTTGCTGAAATCAAAATATATTGAATCAGTTTGTCCCTGCGTTTCAATTATTGGTACAATTTGATTTAGATATGTGACCAGGTTAGTGACAGTGGATTTAGTTTTAGTAAATCCATGTTGTGAAGAATTGAGCTTGTTTTTCACATAAAACGATATATGTCTGTGAATAATGGTTTCAAAAATTTAATAATAATTTAATAATAATAATAATAATAATAATAATAATAATAATAATAATAATAATAATAATAATATTCATCATTATCGTTTGGTGCTACAATCCTGGGTAGGTTTTGGTCTCTTTAACAACGGCATTCCCATATTAATATACTCATAATAATAATAATAATAATAATAATAATAATAATAATAATATTCATCATCATCGTTTGGTGGTACAATCCTGGATAGGTTTTGGTCTCTTTAACAACGGCTTTCCCATATTAATATACTCGTAATAATAATAATAATAATAATAATAATAATAATAATAATAATAATAATAATAATAATATTCATCATCATCGTTTGGTGCTACAATCCTGGGTAGATTTTGGTCTCTTTAACAACGGCTTTCCCATATTAATATACTCGTAATAATAATAATAACAATAATAATAATAATAATAATAATAATAATAATAATAATAATAATATTCATAATCGTTTGGTGCTACAATCCTGGGTAGGTTTTGGCCTCTTTAACAATCGCTTTCCCATATTAATATACTCGTAATAATAATAATAATATTAATAATAATAATAATGATAATAATAATAATAATAATAATAATAATAATAATAATAAATCCTTAGCGGGACAGCCTCATTGAAGGACCAAGGCTGACCAGCCGACTGCAGACTTCAGGTCCACATGCTTGAGCAGAGGTGAACGATCATTCAACTAGAACGGAAGTATCGTGTGGTTATCACGATGATCCCCCAGCCCTTATAGCTGGTTTTATCCGTGTAATATCAGGAAGGAAGATTTTGGACGAATCGCTGGAAAACATCCGAAAACTGATGGATGTGATGCGAAATAACCAAAATCAAGCTACGGCGGTGACTGTAAAGCGGCTTTCACACCGAATTTGCATGCCATGTCCATCGCGCTATCACCAATTCCGTCGACGCTAAATAACCTAGTTGCTGATAAAACGTCGTTAAGTAACCAACTAAAAAAAATAGTACGTAGTCATTTGTCGTTCCTTAAATGTTGGTATCACTTGTGAGGTTCAGACCTATCTTCGTACAGTTGACTAAACAACAATACAATTTTCAACGCTTGTTATCTGTAACATTCAAACAGCTGTATCTCCACACCCACTGAAAATTGGACACATGTTAATACGGAGACTATTGTGTACAGAATAGTTCATACTATCACTATTTAAAATACAGGGTGATCCGTTTGGGTATGAATAAAATAAAAACACCGTAAAACATTTACTACTGAACTTTATTTGTTGAAACTTTCTGCATACAACACTAAAAGATGGGAGATTCCTCAGAGCTCAACATGACCCCCATTGCGCACCCTGCACAACTCGTAACTCTGATGCAATTCAGCCCCTGTCCGTTGTAACATAAGAGGGGTGATTTGTTGAAAAGCTTGAGTAATTTTTACTCTCAGATCATCAATGTTCCTAGATTTCTTTGAATAGATAATGTCTTTAACAAAACCCTACACAAAGAAATCAGGATAGTTAAATCTGGGGAGTTTGGGGGCCAAGCCAAGAGATAGCTGCTTCTCGTACTGGGTTTCGCCTGCGACCTCCTGCATGTTTTTTTTAACACAACCTGTTTCTACAAATGTTCGATACCACAACATTATGGAATCGTATTTAGGTACATTATGCACACCATACTCAAGTCGAAATTCCCTTTGAACTCTTTTAACACTCCCAAATTTAGCATACCAAAGAACACATTGTGCCCGCTGTTGATCTATAGCAGCCATTTTAATCATCTACATTTTCATTTGTCCTTTCAGATTATGCATTGTTGATTGTCATATATGGAAACTCCCATCTTTTAATCATAATATAACCAGCAAGAAATTTTTCCTACTGTCATAATAGCTTTATAATAATAAATTAATATTATCCATACCCAAACGGATCAGACTGAATTAAGCCACCGGCGTGGCTCAGTCGGTTAAGGTGCTTGCCTGCCGGTCTGAAGTTGCGCTCGGGCGCGTGTTCAATCCCCGCTTGGGCTTATTATCTGGTTGGGTTTTTCCGAAGTTTTCCCAACCGTAAAGTGAATGCCAGGTAATCTATGGCGAATCCTCGGCCTCATCTCGCCAAATACCATCTCGCCATCACCAATCTCATCGACGCTAAATAACCTAGTAGTTGATATAACCTCGTTAAATAACCAACTAAAAAAACTGAATTACTCTGTATGTAGGTGAGGAAATAAATGAGAATCCTGGCTCTGTTGTTCCTACACAAGATTCCCGAACTATGGTTCGGAACTTGAAATTACCACCCTTAGAAATTCAAATTGCATTCCATCAGTATGGACCGGTATTTGTTCTTCAAATATTTCGTGATTGAATATGTTGATCCAAAAAAAAACAAAAAAACAAAAAGAAGTCATACACAGGAAAACATCACGCAGAATGGAGCGTTATTACTTCATTCCCACAGCAGTTGCATCTACATCTACAATGACACCACAAAAAGAGAAAACAAGGATGTGACACTGATCAGTGGTGACTGATTGACGGATTGCCTTGCCTGCCGTGAGGGTGCTGAGAGGGAGTGGGAGGGGTAGTTGCCTCGTTGCCAAACCGTGCCTGTAGATCGATCTGTAATTGCGACATACGTATTTTTTCGGCCGCGATCTATGGTAAGAGCTTCGCGATTGACTAGTTGACTGTCCCGGGATTACGATATGCTATTTAAGGGATGTAGGCTCGTGAAATGATTTGATATACCTATCGATGGTGTTGAATAGCAATCTCGTATGCCAAAAAATTCAACAACACTGGAATGGTCTATTTTTTTTTTTGTCCTACAGTAATCTGTACTGTAAGACCAAAAAAAAAAACAATAATCTTTACGTAAATTGTTCTAGCAACAGTGCATAAATCTGTACAGATTACTGTGCACATTACTGTGGAATCCCGGCCACCAAGTCACTCAACTGAGTGCGCTCCTTGTATAATGGCAGTTGACTTAATATGTCAGTATACATGCCCAACTTGGAGTCAGGCCATAAAGGGAAAAAACACTGGAGGAGGGGAGTTCGATCCGGTACTGTGGATTGGACTTTGGCGTAGCTTAAAGGTGAGAGCGCTTGGTACGCAGAACGAAGGTCCCGGGTTCGATCCCCGGCGACGGAGCGAATTTTTCTCCTTTAATATTAATAACACTGGAATGGGTTTAAGTGTCCACGGGATATACATTACGTCATGTGTCCTTCAGTAGACGCCCTGTTCACAAACACAAGAAACGCGCACTACAGGTCACTCTAAACAGCCTTCTTACTCCTAAACAAGTACAGTATACTTCAGTTTAACAATGCTTATGAAGTTATGATATTATCACTACTAGTTTAAGTGTACAATAGATACCTAAAACAACTACGAAAGTACAGAAGTGGGTTCAGAAATTCGGCAGGCAGTATGTCTCTGTAAGTTGCAACATAATTGTGTGTAATTTAAGCTATGTAAGATTCACACAATCTGTTCTAAAAGATACAGAGCGATTCAAAAGTCGCGCACATTTTAATAATACGTTCCCATATATTTATAAAGATGAATTTATTACGTTTACTTAATTACACGAGTTTCCACATGAGTTACATCATTTTCACAACATATGCTGAAAATGGCAGCCCTGTTCAGTAATGCATGTACGAACTCTTTTTTTGAGCACGCGTACACTGACGTTGTTAATCTCCGTTATGTTCCTCTTTAGTTACTTCAGAGTGTGCGGCCTGTTTTTGTATATCCTTCCTTTAAGATAACCCTACAGGAATAAATCTGGGGAGTCAAATCGGGGGAACATGGGGGCCATAATTCTTGAGAAATGATACGCTCACCATAAAACTCGAGCAAAAACTGCATGGTTTTATTAGATGTGTGACATGTGACACTGTCCTGCTGGAAACAACAATCACGTTCATCACTGTCAAGAAGTGCTGATCCACATTCCATAAAACGGGCGATTAATCTCGTTATGGTCGAATTGTTAGGCACTGACACATCCTGATAATTCCTACGAAATTCGTCTACAACACGTGCATGAGAACGACTGGAAAAATAATGTTCAACAATGAAAAGTCGTTTCTCTTGGGAAAACGACATGTTTGCCGAGCAATAAACAAATGACTACTGCAAGCGTCAGTGTATACATACACATCACAATGACGTCTAGGTTTGTTGCTGTTAATACCCATGATGCTATCTAGCGGTAGCCGATAGCACTTTCCAACTGCACTACTCAATATAGACACCATAATTTTAATTTGCGCAACTTTTGGACCGCTCTGTAATATTTACTAGCGTCGTGCGTTACAGGTTCTATGTTCGGTTCAAGTTTGTCGAGTACGCCGAAGTTCGATATTCACCGGTGTTCGCCCTGCAGAAGGAAGCCTGTCGTGTTTGTTCAACCTTGTAATAAAAATATTCGCTGACCTCCACTCATGTTCTAACAGCTTAAGGATTTTAAATTTAAAGGACAAGTTGATTCAGATAAGTTCTTGTGAAATTAAGTCAATAATAGTTTTGTACAGGGACATCTTTTTATTTTTACTAACATTTTTAATATTAACCTGGCTATACCTTTGCATTAACGGTTCATAGCCGGAAACGCCGTTTGTTACCCCCTTCCACAATTGAAGTTAGATGATACTGGCGTAAAATACAAACAAATCACTTTACTAGGTATAGGAGGGAAGAAAAGTAGTTCGTCCATTTACGTAAACTAAGAGATATCGTAATTTTGAGTTTGATAATTTTCATTAGGTTTTTGTTTAATCAAAATACAGTACAGTATTAACAATAAGCGTTTTTACTCACGAACTGAGTTATTCATGCGAACGTATTCATTATGCAGTGTATATTATACTATCTACACATTAGCGTACAATATAGAGAATGAAATTAAATTAAAAAATAATCATAATATGGGTATTTAAACACATTTTTGAAAATGTTGGCCGTTCATTTCGATACAGGCTTCAGTTCTTTTGTGCATATTATCGCACTATAGACTACTGCATCTAATTCCAATTACCAGTTTCGTCCTTCGTACTAGTAATTCATGTTGAAATAATTGTATACCTATTATATAAAAGAGTCCCTTTCGTACTGTAAATTCAATCTTAATTTCTGCCCGACCCGCAGAGATAAAATTACTCAGACATACTTTCTACTGTCCGTCCAAGTGGTAATGTCGCAGGATCGTAGAAAGTGTGGAAATCACGTGACAGTTAATTACTTTTATTTAAGTTATTTTAAACAATTGCGGGTGAGGGAAATCGGAATGCGACGTAGGCAAACGGACGACAGTACCTGTGCGAAAATATGATTCAATATTGAAAGCTCTTTCGTCACTGGAAAACGCGAACATATTTCTGAAACGTACTATACTCACTAACTCAATACTGTTTGTGTTTACTACGACCTTAAGGCGAATTTGACTGTATACGCTTAGTTCTGTGAGGAGAACAGTTGGAAGTTTACTAGTAGAGGGGGTGGGAGTGAAGTACATTAAAAAACTCAGGTACAATAAAAATTGAAGTAAAAATAAAATGATGTCCCTGTATTTTCAGTCAAACACTTATCAAATATATGATGGAAGAAAAATAAATTCTGTTACATCATGTTACAATTTTAAATATCACAAATATTTTCGACTTTTTATAAGTCATCCTCAGGTGAGTTTTCTCACAGACAATTAATAGAACTAGGTGAAAAACATATCAAACACATTTATACACTGGTAATTAAAATGCTCATGCATGGATACCCTCAATTGAACATCTTTTACAAAACGCCTATCACCACGGTGAAACAGACTGAGAATCCTCTTCACTCTCTACAACACATCTAATAATAATATACAATTTTTTATTTTAATTTTATAACTTTTACATGACTTTAATCTTTTAATCTTACAATTCAAGCATACAGTAAATTCTCAGATAACTATGTCCAGTCAAAGATCAAAGAACCTCGATTTTACATGTCCAATCTAAGGCCATAGACGCCATTTAACCTTTATGTAAACGCACGCAATGGCACATTAATGTAAACATGTGTTTAAATTTTAAATCTCTGACTTATATACATCAATCAATTTTAAGGCTATGGAAACCATACTTATGTAAATACATGCAAGAGCATTTTAATTACCAGTGTATAAATGCGTTTGATATGTTTTTCACCCAGTTCTATTAATTGTCTGTCAGAAAACTCACCTGAGGATGACTTATAAAAAGTCGAAAATATTTATGATATTTAAAATCGTAACATGATGTAAAAAAAGGTAAAAGTATCCCCATAACATGCCATGAAGGCATTTGGGGGGCACGGAGGTAGAGCCCTATGCTTTCCATGACCTCAGCACTAGAATGAGGTGGTGTGGTTGGCACCACGCTCTGGCCGCCTTTTACCCCCGGGAAAGACCCGGTACTCAATTTTATAGGAGGCTGAGTGAACCTCGGGGCCGTTCTGAAAGTTTGGCAACGAGAAAAAATCCTGTCACCACCTGGGATCAAACCCCGGACCTTCCAGTCCGTAGCCAGCTGCTCTACCAACTGAGCTACCGTAACATGATGTAACAGAATTTATTTTTCTGCCGTCATATATTTGATAAGTGTTTGACTGAAAATACAAAACTATTATTGACTTAATCAAGGATTTTAGCACAGATCTTGCGATTAGTTTTTCATATGAAACAAGACTAAGTTTGTAATGTCTTGGTTGCCTCTCTCATGTTTTTTTAGTAAGTTATTTTACGACGCTTTATCAACATCTGAGGTTATTTAGCGTCTGAATGAGATGAAGGTGATAATGCCGGTGAAATGAATCCGGGGTCCAACACCGAAAGTTACCCAGCATTTGCTCATATTGGGTTGAGGGAAAACCCCGGAAAAAAACCTCAACCAGGTAACTTGCTCTCTCATGTTCGAACATTGCAGGACACTAGTATTTACAGAAGCACTGTAATTAAAAAACATATAAATCATTTGAAATTGATGGAAAGAAGTGAGTTTGACGATCTACCTTCAACTAGTAATTTAGTGCTAGCGACGAATTTAGTAAAAGTGTATGAAATGATCGTGCACACCAACATTCCTAGGACAAGCACTTTAAAAATGTTGTTGGAGAGTACATTTGTACACAAGAAAAGTACCGATATTTTAAGCTAAATTTTACAGCGAGATTACTGTAATATAGGCTTAAACATGTTAAGAGTAGTGTCTCTGATACAGTAACGACTTAAGTTAAAATTTTACATCAGAGATTGTTATAATATAGGCTTAAACATGTTAAGAGTAGTGTCTCTGATACAGTAACGATTTAAGTTAAAATTTTACATCAAATATTATTGTAATATAGGCTTAAACATGTTAAGAGTAGTGTCTCTGATACAGTAACGATTTAAGTTAAAATTTTACATCAAAGATTATTGTAATATAGGCTTAAACATGTTAAGAGTAGTGTCTCTGATACAGTAACGATTTAAGTTAAAATTTTACATCAAATATTATTGTAATATAGACTTAAACATGTTAAGAGTAGTGTCTCTGATACAGTAACGATTTAAGTTAAAATTTTACATCAAAGATTATTGTAATATAGGCTTAAACATGTTAAGAGTAGTGTCTCTGATACAGTAACGATTTAAGTTAAAATTTTACATCAAAGATTATTGTAATATAGGCTTAAACATGTTAAGAGTAGTGTCTCTGATACAGTAACGATTTAAGTTAAAATTTTACATAAAAGATTATTGTAATATAGGCTTAAACATGTTAAGAGTAGTGTCTCTGATACAGTAACGATTTAAGTTAAAATTTTACATCAAAGATTATTGTAATATAGGCTTAAACATGTTAAGAGTAGTGTCTCTGATACAGTAACGATTTAAGTTAATATTTTACATCAAAGATTATTGTAATATAGGCTTAAACATGTTAAGAGTAGTGTCTCTGATACAGTAACGATTTCAGTTAAAATTTTACATCAAAGATTGTTATAATTAAGCTCAGTATTCCAGCTACCTAAAGACTGAAGTTAAAGACACACTGGGTATATAGTACGCCGAACACAGATGATGCAACGGATAAGGATATAAACAAACACATCGTTGCTGCGTGTTCGTGGAGTACAGTCAACTCCCGACATTCTGAAGCTATACTAGTAAACACATGCTTGAACCGTGATGTTCTTTTTCGTCGTGATCTTTGCAGTGAATAATAACATGCATTCGTAAGTTACGGAACTTGAACATATATATGCAGATGTCACTTGAAATGATTTTATATTGCAAGAAATTCTTATATGACGTTATTGGTGCATGATGTAGTACAAGATATTCCTATTGTGTGATATTTTTTCGTGTTTCATTAGGATATTGGATCTCGCTCATCACTGAAAACCCACTAATTTTCTATGTACTTTTCTTGAAATCCCCCAAAATGGAGATTATTTAATTTATTAATTGGGATGTTGACACTGAACATCATGGTAGGCTACACAAATCCATGCTAAACGTCGAGTTAATATCTTCATAATTTTTAGATTTTATAGTACTGTTTTTTATTGCGTTCAACACACTTTCTGTCCCTTTTGGTATTTCAGCGTCTTTCAGTACACTGTTCTTTGTCACTTTTACGTTTATATGTAATGTTGTCTGTATTGACAGTAAAAATATTAGTTCAAATATCCTCAACTATGTCCCGCAATATTACACGTCCTGCAATGAACCTTCAATCAGCCACAAAGGTGTAGTTAATAAAATAGCCCTAATACGACTAGTAAGGGCAGTGATCGATAAGATTACTCACTATGACTGCGTCCCGATTTTCACTTTCTAGAGGAAGAGGGCAGAGGATGAGTAACTATTTCGTATACGAACGTACCTGTATCTGGCTGTGACGTCACATATACTTTGAATCAGGCAACTTCATTCCAGTTTATAGGTAGCTGGAATACGGACCCTACTTATAATATATGCTTAAATATTTCATTAAGAGTAGTACCTGTGAAATAGTAACATTTTAAGTTAACAATTTACAGCAAAGAATATCTTCATTCTTTTGCAATACACAACACAGCCTTGCTCTTAAAATCATTCTTTTATGTGTGTACTGTGGTTGTTGATCTTGATGCAGGAGTAGTCTCTTTTGAATCGTAAAGCGTCGCGCGCCACTATTCTTCGTCGTCATTTAGCTCATTGCACAAACTTCATATCAATTTCAAAGAGTAGTGGTTAAGATACCGGTCTTCACTTACAACTTATAGATAACACATATCAGGCACCACTCCATCTTATACTGTCAGCTTACACTGGTCACCGCTAGGAAAGCTCATACTAGCAGTTGTTGTTTAGCAACTGTCCGAAGACAGGTCTAAACCTCACAAATGATACCAACAAGGCACCATTTATGAGGAAACTAAGCCATAAGATAATGGGGTAGTGTGGCCAGTTTCTTCCCACCTCCATTGCATACATCGCCGACTACCTACATATTACACTAATCAGACTTCAGAGGCATACAAACAATAAGTAATTGTTCTTCCTCTGACACATATCGTCAAGTGAGGTGTATTGTCTGATAATAGATGTACAGTTCCCGAAAAAAAGGATAAGACGATGGAATATTCTTAAGTCTCACATGTAAGACACTGCGCATGATCGGAGACAAGAGCACTCATACACAAGATAACAAATAATTGAGTTACTTAAATTCAGGCTATTTGGTTTGTTGCTAGCATCGTTCCGAAATTCAATTCTAAAACTGCAAACATATGATAATATGACGTAAATAATAAATATTTACATAAATCGCGTAGTTAAATCGACATTTGAACCTTCATGACTAGATCGACACTCCGCGCAGAAATAAAAACTTCCGTGTCATCTCCACAGCTCAGACGCTAAGTCGTCTGCGTATTATACAGAAGACAGCGGGTTCGATTCTTAGTCTATGTTAGTGATGTGAAAGCAAGCGCATTTTTCTGACCTTGACGTCGTGCGCGGGCATCAAGAGCTAAGTATGGAAAGAGGAAGGGTTGTGTATATGAATAAGCAGCCTGTTGGATTAAGAAAACAGTAGTGCACAAACTTCAAACGGAATATGAAATTTTATGTCGTTATTTTTTATATTATCTATATTGTCTGTAAAACAAAGCACTGATACCAATTTCTTAAGATTGCAGTTGTGTTTTAAATGTTAATAACATAATAAAGAGTTAAGAAGGAATATTCACATAAATTCCGTAGCAGTACAACTATACTCTACTAAATGGATGAAACACATCATTCATAAAGAAAGTGATATCCAAAAAAAAAGAGAGAGAGAGAGAGAGAGATTGAGTACGACATGATAAGTTGGAATTGATATTGATGGTAACTTTAGCCCTATAAAAGTAATCAATAAACTAATCAAAACAATATTACAGTACAAAGCAAAGTTACCTAGGTGCTGTATATGTTTTAAGTGTAACTAATATTCCATAACAAAACTCTTATCGCATTATGCTTTTAAGGTGATATTGGTGATCAACTTCGTATCGTCAGAATATTAGATTATTTTCTCGAAATGTGGTGAAGTTACAGAGCTGACATTTTTACAACACATGGGCACGTATCTTTTGCTTATGATGTAACAGTAGTTGTTTTGTTAATTCATTTCCTTACAAACAATTTCCATGCGAATATTTTCAAAATTTTCAATACACTACCTTCAGTAATACGTATTTACGGTATATTAAATTTACGAAAACATTCTGTAAGGCTACTAAATAAATAGGTCTATACTGAAAATTTCGCTTTTCTATAAAAAAAAAAGTCGAGAAAATATTTCTTTTGAATAAAAAAATGAAACTTGTGAAAAATGAACATTAAAATTAAAACTTACATTCTTATAATGCACTTATACTTCTCAGGCAAATCTAAAAATTAACATGGATACAGTTTTAATAAGTTATCTTCCCTTTATCTATTGAATCAGTGCTGGCCATCCCTGAATATAGCTCGACCAAGCGGCATATACTACCTCTTTCGTCTGTCTCTTTCCTTTCCGCTATAAAGCGCTCAGGCTCTCCTGAGCTCTAAAGCGCGCGCTTGTTCCTATGGGCATCAATTGACATGATTGGTCTATGCCAATGCTTTTTTAATCTGAATAACATTGAAAATAGAGTTTTTACAGAGTCCTGAGATTAAGTGTTAATGATCATAGACAATACAAAATTATAATATTATAAACGTAGACGTAGATGGGAGAATAATATCAAAATGGATTTGAGGGAGGTGGAATATGATGCCAGGAACTGGATTAATCTTGCTCAGGATAAGGACCGATGGCTGGCTTATGTGAGGGCGGCAATGAACCTCCGTGCTCTCTAAAAGCTAATTGTAAGTAATTTATAAATTTGAGTTAACATTGAACCATTTTGTACCTCACAACAGATTCTCGAAATGATGACCACGACATTTAGTATTTACCTTTG
Organism: Periplaneta americana; assembly: GCF_040183065.1. Classification (NCBI taxonomy): domain Eukaryota; kingdom Metazoa; phylum Arthropoda; class Insecta; order Blattodea; family Blattidae; genus Periplaneta; species Periplaneta americana. Next base: position 34,752,720 of record NC_091118.1, on the reverse strand, counting down.
TTCTTTATATTTATTATTTACATTTACTATTTCTACTTATTTAGATGTAGGAATCCCTCACGTTTTGTTTGCTTGCTTATCCTTCACAAGGTGAAGTCAACGACAGACTCTTTTATACCCTTCAGAGTCACTCTATATTTGAGAATGGAGCGTCAGATAAAGAATAATCAGGGCCTAATTACCACACATCATCCTTTCACGTAAAAATCGGTTATGACCATCATTATATTCAAAGAGCCTAACCACCTTATTACAGTTTGAAACACTTGTTAGTAATCTGATAAAACAAGATTTTTAGAACTCCAAAAGACACAATTTTATTACTTAATCGTTACACAAAAGCTTCTGACATGGCTGTCACATAGTTTCCAATAAAAACTATAATTTTGTGTTACGTATCCAAGAATTCATAAATGTTTTAACCCTGAGACTAAATAATATAGATCAATCTATTCATCATTCTCGGTATTAGATCAATACGTCACGCCCTTCCTTTTACACAACATGAAATGCGTTCATAAACTATGAGAGACGGGTCGATAAGAAAGATAAACACTTTCGACTAGTTCTTACTTCGCAATCCTGGTGAAAGCGTTGTCTGTTATCTCATTGGTTGGTAGTAACTTGTTTTAGTTCATACTTCCCACCAATAACAGTATTAATTTTCACGTATCTACTTTTTCAAACAGATAACTGAGAAGCTGTGGGGTGATAATATGGGGAATGATAAGCAATTGTATACAAAACACTGGCACGAGAGACCTGATAATTGTTAAGACTAATTTTCCATATATATGACGAATGAGGAGCAATGATGGTCAAAAGATTGGCACGAGAGATCTTATATGTTACGGCTAATTTTCCATATAATATGGCGGAAAAGTTTGTATGCATCTCTGTAGTCTGACTAGTGTAACATATAGTTAGTCGAGGATATATGCAATAGAGGGGGAAAGGAACTGGCCACCCTAACCCATTATCTTCTGGCCTAGTAGCCTCATAAGTGGTGACTTCTTGGTATCACTTGTGAGCTTCAGACCACTGTCTTCGGACAGTTGACTAAACAGCAACAACAATGGCGAATGAGAAGCAATGGTATACAAAACATTTGCACAAGAGACCTGGTACGTTTCTGCTAATTTTCCATATAATATGGCGGATGAGAACAGCATACAAAAGACTTGCACTAGAGACCGAGCCCCTACCACGCCGTAGCGGAGAACTGAGAAATATGTTCCCAAATTGAAGCAGCAGAAAGCCGCCATTTGTTAGAAAATGCGAGGGATTTCGAAACCGCTATTTGAATACGTGTTGTATTGCGTATCCGAAAGCTAAATGTTTTTGTTTACAGGAACAATACTTCCTTTGCGATACACCTTTAATACCGTGTGTCTGCTGTCAGCAGAGTTGCTAGGTTTTCTGCGAGGGAAATCGGGATATCAGAAACTAACTTAAGACATTAGACTTATCATCACTTTATCATAAGATTTATAGTTGTCTTCTGCAAAGTAGTATTCGCGTGCTTTTAATGTAATATTCGCCTTCCTGAGAAACACTAAAATACGAAAGACACACAGTACAGTGAATACTATAGGCTAATCGTTTTTTCTTTTATTGACCACGAATATGTTTTAACCATTCGCTACTAAATTAACTTTGCAACTTTTCTTTTTTGAAACCGGTACTGCAACAATACATCTGACGATGAGTCCATGTTTAAACATAGTTCATTAAACTATAAAACGCAGGAATTGTATGTGTCTGTTATTGGTGTAAAATACCATATCAAAACGCTATCTTTAGTGCCACTCAACGCACCTAAAATACACAATGTTTATTAATTGCGAGAGCAGCAACTAGGTACCGAAACGGATTAATCAACAATGCGGTAGTACTAGGGGACTATTATCTTGCGAATAGAGTTGCCTTACGGCAAATAGCTGGATTACCTCACAGACTTACTAAATTTCCGCGGGTTACCTCTATGTTTACAATGTAACCATTTGAGTCAATATATAAATAAAAATATCGGATAATAGGAAATGCAGACTAACTTGTTTAAATTACGTTCTAGGCTATTATCCCTCAAATCGGGATTTTTATCAATCTCGATCCGCTTTATCGGGATTCAACGAGGCTGTCAGGCTTGCATCATTTTCATAGGAACTCCGAATGTGAATATTCATAACCAGGGAACGGATTTATATGGACTAAAAATATATGAAATATGTAAATATATATGTAGTTATTTTTACCAAAATATGGAATTAAATATGGATTTTTACCAAAATATGGAATTAAATATGGACTTAAAATTATAAAAAAATGACTATGTACGTTAAATATTGGTACATTTTAATCAAACTAAACAAAAAATATAATGGACGTACCTTATCTTCCAATGTAGTTTCAACAAAACACAATTTTTATTGTCTGTTACCATAACAATAGGTTACAAACATTTCTTTCAAGTGCTGAAAAGTGAATCTTCTTCTATTGTCTCTGAGGATAGATTTATACTGACTAAAAGAGCGTTCGACGTCACAAGAAGTAACTGGTACATAATTCAATTTCACAATGTCTGCTGGGGATAAGTCCAAGTTAATCTTCACTGTTGATTCACCACTCATCACAGCAACAACCTTTTGTAGTTCTTCATATCCAGGGTTTTTTGAAAGTACAGTGTCCACCTTAGCTCTTACTGCATCTGCAACTTTACCTCTACCACGATTCAGTTGTTCCACAGTACTATTTATAATTTCAAAACTTTCAGATAGTGAAAGGTGCCTATTTTGGAGACTTTTGAGCGTTTTTATGATGCATGAAAATGTATGCTGAATGTGAGCTAAGTCATTCTTCACACTTATGTCACAGGTAACTGTTTTCGCAGTATCAATTGAGACTGCATCTTCAGAGTCCAATGCAAGGAGAACATTGTTAATAGAGTCTATATGTTCGGCATAATATTCAACTGCTTCTAGCCATGTACCCCATCTAGTTAAAATTGGCTTTGGTGGCAATGGAATTTCAGGGTACATTTCTTTCAACACGTTAACTCTACTGGGAGCTTTGAGAAATACTTTTTTCACTGATGAAATCAACAAATCTACTTTAGGGAAATTGTCTCTGACCACTTCTGCCACACGATGAAATGCATGCGCCACACAAGTAAAATGAGTCAATTTAGGATATACAACAGATAATGCTTGTCCAGCTTTGACCATATAAGGGGCAGCATCGCTAATAAAGAATAACACATTATCGTACATAATACCCTTTGGCCACAGGATACCCATAGCTTCGTTGAACAGTTTAACTATAGTTTTGTTATTGCACTTTTCTAGAACATCACAATGTAAAAGAATTCGTTCAGAATATTGTTCACTTAACAAACCGATAACTACATTACCAACAAGTCTACCTTCTTTGTCGGGAGTCTCATCAATGGAAACCCAAATTGAACTATCTTTAATTTCATCTCTTATCTTCTGTATTGTCTCATCGTAGATGGATGGAGCATACGTCTTCCTAAGTGTTGACTCATCCGGGATTGTATGTTGAGTATATTTTTCAAGGAATTCCCTGAAGACCTTATTCTTTAGTTTGTAGAGAGGAATATCAGCAGAGATGAGAGAACGGCACAGGTCGATGTTAAACTCAGATCTTACATTCGATGTTGTTGGTTGTGTTAAAAACAATTGTCTCTGCTTGGAATTTAGTTGTTTGTTGGCCTGATGTTTACTAGTTGTAATGTGTTGTTGCACCAGGAACTTTTGTGTAGATGATACTGCACACTGACACAAATTACAAAATAATATTTTATTGTCAGTTGATAAACCATCTTCTTTAAATTCTGAAATGTAACTTGTTAGTTTTGATTTTAAATTGACTGAATGACGTACTTTTGGCATATTTACCGTCTTTATAGTATGATTTACAAAACTGAACCTATGTGTACTCTGACTGGCATTTAACTGTTGAGCTGCACAACTGAAGTCTGTTAAAAATTTTAAATTAAATTAATACAGTTTTGTAACTTACTTTCCCATTGTTGATAGGACTGCTAATTTTCAAATAACTCTGATGTTAAAGGGATTACTGAACATGTGTTTAAATCTCTATTGTTGAAATGTATTTTTAAAAGTTAATGGAATTTTGTTTTGTTTTATTGTTAAACCTAATATAATATGGACTGTTTTATATGAAATATGGAAAATATATGGAAATTAACGAAAATATGTACTAAACTCTAAAATATGGAAAAATATGGAAAATAAAAGTAGGATTTTTCAACCCTACACATTGTGAAACATAAAGATAATGCAAAATATAAATTATATTAGCTTTATAAGTAAATATGTATTTACATATAAATCCTTTCCCTGTTCATAACCAAGGTTAATAATGTCTACTTTTTTTTTTATTTAATCTGTAGGTTAAACTGTTATATAAAATCAAAAAGCATTATTATTATTATTATTATTATTATTATTATTATTATTATTATTATTAGTAGTAGTAGTAGTAGTAGTAGTAGTAGTAGTAGTGGTAGTAGTAGTAGTAGTAGTAGTAGTAGTAGTAGTAGTAGTAGTAGTAGTAGTAGTAGTAGTAGTAGTAATAGTAGTAGCAGTAATATAAAAACTGTTTCATTAATCCGTAACTAAGAGAAGAGTTACTTTTTTCAATCAGGCATATTAAAAAATTAACTTTTTGTAGTTTATACAGTTTCTGTTGAGTCGTCCAAAGGAACGATGGTGTGAAAATTCCTCTAACAGGCTATGTGGCCTAATACTTGTTCGGGGAGTTGAATTTGAAATATGTTATGCCATTACTTAATGAGTGGATAGTACATGCAGTATTAATGAACATGTTTCAGTTTTTAGGCTCTGAAATTTGTTTATATACTTTTTTTAAACAGGATCTATTTGTACCGTCCCTCGTCGTGGCGTCATGGTCTAAGGCATGCTGCCTAGGACTCGCGTTACGGAATGCGCGCTGGTTCGAGTCCTCATGGGGGAAGAAATTTTGTCATGAAATTTCGGCCAGTGTATGGGACCAGTGCCCACCCAGAATCGTGATGCACTTGGGGAGCTGCGATAGGTAGCAAAATCCGGTTGCGAAAGCCAGCTGTAAAGGCTGGGGGATCATCGTGCTAACCACACGATACCTCCATTCTGGTTGGATGATCGTCCACCTCTGCTTCGGCATGTGGGCGTGAGGCCAGCAGCCGGCTGGTAGGTCTGGGGCCTTCACGGACTGTAGCGCCACGGATTATTATTATTATTATTATTATTATTATTATTATTATTATTATTATTATTATTATTATTATTAATTCTGTATCTTCGAATTCGGCGAATAATTTTATTATTCATGTACGCACTGAAACAACAGCTGTTTGAAGAAAGGGAAGGATATGGAGTGGATGAAGGACAATAACAATGTATACGGTAATAACGTAATTTGAGAGGTAACAACTATCTTCGAAATGAGTTGAAACACTGAATGATTCATTGTAGGGTAGAAATTCTCTCTGCGGATTGCACCTATCCATTTTCGGTTAAGGGAATCTTTACGCAGATGAAACCTGAAGCACAAACAGTCGTATAATTACAATAGTTTGTCTTCTGTAACATAATACGGGCCAAAAATATTGTAGAAATTAAAGATTAACTAATCAGTGAAATGTAACATTCCTCCCTTTATCTTTACATCTGTGTGCATTGCTGCAATTAAAAACAGCACACGAACGAACCATACTTATTCAGCTCAACCAAACAAATGGCCGCCCGTCGGCTGTTCAATTTGGGAGCATAACACTAGCGCCAGTGAGCGGTCTAGCGGTTATTTAGTAAGTCTATGCTAGAGACCTGATATGATACGGCTAATTTTCCTTATAATATGGCGAATGAGAACAGCATACAAAAGACTTGCACGAGAGACCTGATATGTTACGGCTAATTTTCCATATAATATGGCGAATGAGAACAGCATACAAAAGACTTGCACGAGAGACCTGATATGTTACGGCTAATTTTCCTTATAATATGGCGAATGAGAACAGCATACAAAAGACTTGCACGAGAGACCTGATATGTTACGGCTAATTTTCCATATAATATGGCGAATGAGTACAGCATACAAAAGACTTGCACGAGAGACCTGATATGTTACGGCTAATTTTCCGTATAATATGGCGAATGAGAACAGCATACAAAAGACTTGCACGAGAGACCTGATATGTTACTGCTAATTTTCCATATAATATAGCGAATGAGAACAGCATACAAAAGACTTGCACGAGAGACCTGATATGTTACGGCTAATTTTCCATATAATATGGCGAATGAGAACAGCATACAAAAGACTTGCACGAGAGACCTGATATGTTACGACTAATTTTCCATTATGACGAATGAGAACAGCATACAAAAGACTTGCACGAGAGACCTGATATGTTACGGCTAATTTTCCATATAATATGGCGAATGAGAACAGCATACAAAAGACTTGCGCGAGAGACCTGATATGTTACGGCTAATTTTCCATATAATATGGCGATTGATGAGCAACAGTAGACAAAAGATTGGCACGAGAGACCTGATAATTGTTACGGCTAATTTTATTTCCCATATAATATAGTGAACGGGGAGCAACAATAGACAAAAATTTGGCACGAGAGATCTGTATGTTACGGCTAATATTCCATATAATATGGCGATTGAGGAGTTACAGTAGACAAAAGACTGACACGAGAGACCTGTTAATTGTTACGGCTAATTTTATTTCCCATATAATAAATTATAGTGAACGGAGAGCAATGATAGGCAAAAGTTTGGCACGAGAGCTCTATATGTTACGGCTAATTTTCCATATAATATAGCGAATTAGAAGCAACGGTAGACAAAACATTTGCACAAGAGACCTGCTATGTTACGGCTAATTTGCCATAGTAAAATTTAAGTGTAATTGTTCACATGTGTGTCCAAATTGTTAGACTCTTGTTAGAGTACACGATGCTTAGTGATTACCAACAATATTTTGCCTCCACAATACCCTAACCTTACAAGTTGTCACTATTACCCCTGGGGCACACTTTTTGCAAAGTTTCATTAAAATATATTAAGTACTTTTTGAGTTATCATGCAAACGCTGCCCGATTGAACAAAATACTCCACAAATATTTATAGTTAAAAACAGATTATTAGGTTTCAAAATTTTTAAAATTGGTTTGTGATATACAGATGGTGTGTATTAAAACTTGCCAATTTTATATTTCCAAAGGACTTTCATGGTATCTAATGTAATGGTATTTGACAGATCGTAAACAAATTATTTATGTAAATGGTGATTTTTTTCAATGAACAATATAAACAGCGGAGTTCCTCATGGATCAGTATTGGGTCTCATTACTTCTTATTACTATTAATGATTTATCAAGCAGTATTCTTACTCACAATGCAATGTTTGCAGACGACACTACTTTTGTTACTTTTTAAAATGACTCAAGTGTTCTTAAACAAGCGAGTGAAAGAATAATGACATAAGTGTCTGAACGGTTTGGAGCCAATAGTTTCTAAATAAAGATAAAAGTGTTACAATTTTATTTACTTTGAAACGTTTATTGTGTTATACCTTTTGTCAGATTGGTAATAAATTTGTAGGTGTTCATATTGATAGTCAACTAACTTGTGTAACACAATTAATGTTGATTATTTGAAAAATAGATTATCTAAAGTTATTTATTTCATTCGAAATTCCTTCTTATGAGGAAAAATATTTTTTTGCTTTTTTTAAATAGATTATAAGATATGGATTAATCTCTAGGAAGGTATTACCAATATCAATGAAATCATTTTATTGTGAAAGAAAATACTGAGGATAATCACAAATAGTCATTACACAACCCCATGTAGACCATTGTTTTTTATTTAGGTATTTTGACTATTTATAATCTTCATATAGGCCTATTAGATAATATTTTAGTCTTTGTACATGATTCCTCGGTAAATTTTGACTTAAGATGTGAGGTCGAAATCAAATGTAAATATGTCTTATTTTAGATTAAACAAGATCCTTGTTGACCTGGTTGGCGAATTGGTATAGCGCTGGCCTTCTATGCCCAAGGTTGCGGGTTCGATCCCGGGTCAGGTCGATGGCATTTAAGTGTGCTTAAATGCGACAGGCTCATGTCAGTAGATTTACTGGCATGTAAAAGAACTCCTGCGGGACAAAATTCCGGCACATCCGGCGACGCTGATATAACCTCTGCAGTTGCGAGCGTCGTTAAATAAAACATAACATTATAACAAGATCCATAATAATTACTCGTACTTGTACCTTGTGCCTAAATTTTATAATACATTGCCTGAAGTTTTGAAACATTTGAACAGTAGAACTTTTAAAACTAGAGTATACATATAGTTAGTAAAGCATCCTTTTTATTCAATTGATGAATTTTTAAATATTAATTAATGTAATATTAATATGTAAATTATTTTTAACAATGTACTTCTTTTTTGTTTTGTTTTTTGTTTTAACTTTGTCAATTACCTGTATAGTACCTGAAGATAAGTAATAAATGCTACAATGCTACTTAAAGATTCTGAGAGTAAAATTGTTGAAGTAAGAGTATAATAGGCATATATAAATTATACTACCGAAAGGTGTACATCCTTCCTTAAAAGTTATGTCCTTCAGTTTTCAGCGATATGAAATTAGGCATACAACAGTGCAAAATTTTTTGCGTTGCAAATAAATTGTACACAATTGAACATAATGTTTACGAAGAATAATCTAAACAACTACATCAACTAAATTAATATTAACACATTCACAGCCACTTGATAACATGAGCTACAAGCTAGTGAGATAACATTAACTACAATTCAGAAACACGTGGTATCAAATATAATTTATTACATGCAAATGACTTTTTTAATTTTAATGCGCAACAGACCGATAGCGCGGAATCTAGCAGCAAAACCATGAAACGTACTCTTCATCACAGAGGAATGGTAATGAGTGCTTTACAAGATTTTGCCGCTACATTCCGTGCTTTCATTCTGCTGTGCATTTGAAAATATCTAGCTCCCTTTACAGTGCTCTTGTCCAGACCTTGTAGACAATTACACGAAAACTCAAATTACGTCATTATAATAACCAATTTGGTGATATTACAGAAATCTCGTCAGTACCGAGAGGGTAAGTAGAACAAAATTAATCGTATATACATGATAGCGCTAAGATACAATTGAAGGGCTCCCTGCAAAAACGAGGTAGCTCCACTTTTACAAAGTTGTGGGAAACTACAAAAAACCATTCTAATTGAAATTTTAACTGACCCTCTTTCCTTTTTCAGAGTATGTTCTAGATATGTAGGACTTTCATTTTATCACTCCATTTATTATAATCTGCAATTTTGGAGGGGGTTAAATACAAACAAATAATGGAGCTACCCCCTTTTTGCAATAAAATTGGTCTTTGAGATATTTTAAATAAAAATTTTAATATTTGCTTCCCTTTCGAGATAAATAATGTTTCATATGAAACATTTTATGGCGTGTTTTGAGAAAGCCGTTGACTTAATCCCCAATATGCTCTGTCATTTTAAGAGAGCAGTGTATTATAATAATACTTTATTGAAAGAATTTTAGTTTTGTCCTTTAAATTTGCAGAAATCTGATCAGAATAAATATAACATTGTAAAATTCCTTTGCAGAACGAAAAGTTACATTTGTTCGGATCAAATGTTCGGAGATAAGACAGAAGAGCAGTCTGTGAGTAGCTATTATTATATTATATTATATTATATTATATTATATTATATTATATTATATTATATTATATTATATTATATTATATATGTCTATGGTAAAATGCACAAATTCAATTTTTTTTCGTTATCTAAGAAAGCAAGCAATAAAGTTGTATCTAAATTGACATACATCAGTCCTACCATAAAACTTCCAATAAAAGTCAATATACGAGTAATATCTCTATACTTCCTCTTCTTGTTCGTTTTATGCATCTTAGATATTCAGTCTGCACTAGATCTCCATCCAGGCTCGCTATTATAATCCCCGAAGTGAACGTAACAATAGCTTCCACAATCCCAGCACGATGGTCTTGAAGGGTTTCGGACTTCAGTGACGTCTTTGATATAGCTTCGTTAGAAAAAATCCAGACATTATATTACGAGAGGGTGTAAAGCAAATGATCTATCTCGTAGTGGTAGTTTTTGTCAGAATTTGGGGTCTGTATCGATCCAGTCAAGCATATTACCGGCATCAAACACACGTGGAAGTCTATGGACTTCATTTCATTAAACACTGGGGTTTTATTGAAGTAATATGTAATCAATAAGCTTTCATATCTTGTTCGCTTACTTCCTGAGAACACTAATTCCAATATTTCGTTATATAATTTCCTATAATCTGAACAGCTATTATATATCGTATTAGTTGTACTACTTTAGACCTATATTATATTGTGTTCTGTCGTATCGTGTCGTGTTATGTTATATTATATTATATTATATATTATATTATATTGTATTGTGTTATATTATATTATATTATGTTGTATTTCATTATATTATATTATATTATATTATATTATATTATATTATATTATATTATATTATATTATATTATATTATATTATATTATATTATTATTGTATTGTATTGCATTATATTATATTATATTATCATATATTGTATTATATTATATTGTATTGTATTGTATTGTGTTGTATTGCATTGGAAGTGAAATAACCTTGCAGATTGGAAGGAACAATAGGGAACATTTAAATGAATAGAAGACTTATATTATGTTTTGTAATTAAACTAAAGGTCATCATCATCATCGTCCTTGCGGGTATTAGGTCTAGTGGCCTGTTACGGTCTCCATCCATCTTTTCAGGGGCGTCCCAAAGATCGTCCTCTATGTGGTATATAGCGGAGAATTTGTCTTGGGAGTCTGGAACGGTCCATTCTATTGACATGGTTAAGCAATTTTTGTCTATAGTGGTTGAGATGTTCATAAATAGGTGTAATCTTCAATTCTTTTGTAATTAGTTCATTCCTTTTGTGGTCAAGCAAGCTGTAGCCGGCAGTCCTCCTTAGAAATCTAAACTAAAGGTTTATTAGAAAATTAAGTTTGAAGTTTCAGCAGCCCCGCAACATCGCTGCTAACACATTTTACTCGTGATATAGATGTAAGAGGTCAATGAACTCGGTGTGTCTCGGTAGGTGAGCTGCTCCCTGCCTAGACGTTGCAATTTGCTCTCATCGTGCAGTGGCTTCAAATTAGAGGTTTTTAAAATTAAATTTACACGAAAACCGTTCACACTATTGAAATATGCTAGAGGTATTCTTTATTATATTTCTTTGCTATGTGGACAAAAATCACAATCCTATTTGCAATAGTTACCGAATAAGAAGTTGTTAAACATTTGGGGGGGGGCTCTCTGTATTTTACATTTCATTACATAGGCTATTATATTACATGACCAGGCTTCGAGACTTCGGACCCAATAGAGCAGTTCAGTGGGAAATCTGCATAACGGCGTACTGAGTATAGTGGTAAAGCGTGCAGTGGGTGGGGGTACTGTGGAATGAATGCCAACAAATACGCAAAGGAAAACGCTCTGGATTTGAAGGTTCTGACGAATAATTTGGTTTTCATACAAACCTATTTTCAAACTGTGTCTGAAACTATTACACGGTTAGAAAAGTCAGAGCAAGAGATGCCGGAAGCCCTCAAATTAGTTTAGAAAATGATGCAGAGAATTAATGAGACACCAAGTACACCGGTTACTGAACGTGTAAAACAGAAGTGGAAATCAATTTTAAGTAAAAATAACGGATATGGAGCATTGTGTAATATAAACAGCAAATTAGTGGATATAGAGTCACTCGAGAATAAAGGGCTGTCTCTTAGAGACTACAATGATGTTAGGTTTTTTTGTTTTGCTCCTATAAAGTCATGCGACGTAGAACGCAGCTTTTCACAATACAAACTGTGTTTGGTAGACAACTGAAAAAGATTTACGTTTGAGACACTGAAAATGTATCTTCTGGTACATTGCAATTCGGTACTATAACTGCACTTCCTAAAGACGACCAATAGGATAAATGAAGAAATTAAAATTGCTACATGTTTATTTCCACCATTGACACTGTGTATAATTAAACACAAATTCTTATAAAAGACAGGAGAATGAATGCTTTTCACATTCTTTTGACATTGTCATTGTGTAATGTATATTTACTTTCAGAATGTACATATGTGTGTTTCCCCATACTACCGTACTCTATTCTAAACAGCAACGTTGTTACCTCAACACATCTCTACCTTTCACTACCTGCAGCGAGTCAACAACCTATAGTACATGCACAGTAAACTTATTGTATCGGGTCCGAAGTCTCGAAGCCTGTACATGACTTTATCTTTCATTTATGTATGCTTTAATATGTGTGGTCATATTGCGTGTATACTAGAATCTTTGGGTATATCAGTAGGCTTTTTACTATTGTAGAGTTCCTGTTTCTATTCTGTGTTATAGATGAATTGTGTTCATGTAACTGATTTCAGATTTTGATTAATGTTTAGAATTGTGTTTGAGGTGGTGATGGATCATAGCAAGTAAATTTCCAACCCCGCATTTTCCTTTGTGACTGAAGGAAACCTGCTCACAAACACAATTACTGCGCACTACAGGGTCACTCTAAAACAGTTCCTTACTCCTAAATAAGCACAGTATCCTTCAGTTTAGCAGAATTTATGATATTATGCACTACTAGTTGAAATAAAACTGCCTAAAATAAGTGGTAAAGTACATGAGCGAGTAGCAAAATTCGGAAGACAGTATGCCTAGATAAGTTGCGACATAATAGTGTGTAATTTATGTAAGACTGACACAATCTGTTCTAAAAATATGCTACCTACAGCAGCACTTACTTACAAATGGCTTTTAAAGAACCCACAGGTTCATTGCCGCCCTCACATAAGCCCGCCATCGGTCCCTATCCTGTGCAAGATTAATCCAGTCTCTATCACCATATCCCACCTCCTTCAAATCCATTTTATATTATCCTCCCATCTACGTCTCGATCTCCTCAAAAGTCTTTTCTCTCTGGCCTCCCAACTAACACTCTATATGCATTTCTGTATTCACCCATACGTGCTACATGCCCTGCCCATCTCAAACGTCTGGATTTAATGTTTCTAATTATGTCAGATGAAGAATACAATGCGTGCAGTTCTGCATTGTGTAACTTTCTCCATTCTCCTGTAACTTTCATCCCTCTTACCCCAAATGTTTTCTTAAGAATCTTATTCTCAAACACTCTTAATTTCTGTTCCTCTCTCAAAGTAAGAGTCCAAGTTTCACAACCATATAGAACAACCGGTAATATAACTGTTTTATAAATTCTAACTTTCAGGTTTTTTGACAGCAGACTAGATGATAAAAGCTTCTCAATCGAATAATAACACGCATTTCCCATATTTATTCTGCGTTTAATTTTCTCCCGAGTGTCATTTATATTTGTTTCTGTTGATCCAAGATATTTGAATTTTTCCATCTCTTCGTAGGATAAAACTCCAATTTTTATATTTGCATTTCGTACAATATTCTGGTCACGAGACATAATCATATACTTTGTCTTTTCCGGATTTATGGCAGTATTGTAATTAAAAAAACATATAAACCATTTGAAATTGACAGAAAGAAGTGAGTCTGACGATCTACCTTCAACTAGTAATTCTGTGCCCGCGGATGAATTTAACAGAGATCTATATGAAATAATGGTGCAGGCCAACATTAAACAAAGTTGAGGACAAACACTTTAAAAATGTTTTTGGAGAGTACACTTGCACACCTGTGTTATAGTAGTACCGATATTTTAAAGGGTTAGTACAGCTTAAAGCAGTAATTTTTTTGGAAATATTCAACATTTTTTTCTCCATTACTGTATCTTGTACAACAATGAAATTTGGTGTGTGTAAAACACTGTCCTTCTGCTATATTAAAAAAAATATTTAAAAAATTAAAAAAATTATTTATATATATTTTTTGTCTTTTTTCAAAATTCATAATAGTGGTAGTTCACTGTGCAGTGATGAAGCTTTTCCCTCATACGTCATAAACTCGTTAATATTTTCATGTTCTCTCTCTTTTATTTTATTGCTGAAACCCATGTTTACAATATCATGCTCTTTCAGCTACATTCCTTAATAAATAATGTTTTTTTTTTTATTTTGCGTTAGAAGAAAATACTGTTATTTCACCATTTTTAAATGAATTAATTTTTTTATCAGACAATGTACCAAATGTAGAGAAGTGAGCCTGCATCATATTGTAAATAAGACATGCATAATTACACACAAAAAAATTCATCACAGAATGTTGGATAGTTTTTTAGTTATGTGGGAAAAGCTTCATCACTGCACAGTGAACTGAATTCTGAAAGAAAAGAATCTAAATCATTTTTTTAAATCGTAAAAATATATATATATTTTTTTCATACAGCAGAAGGACAGTATTTCACACACATTAATTTTCAATATTGTACAAGATACAGTAATGGAGGAAAAAATGTTGAATATTTCCAACATTTTACTGCTGTAACCTCTTGAGTTAAATTTTACAGTCAAGATTATTGTAACATTTCATTCAGGGCAGTACCTGTGTTACAGTTATACCGATGCTTTAAGTTAAAATTTTACAACAGAAGTTATCGCAATATGGGGATTAAACATTGCATTAAGAGTGGTACCTATGAGACAGTAAAATTAAACATGTTGTTAAGAGTAGTGCCTCTGATACAGTAACATTTTAATTTAAAAGTTCAAAGCAAAAACTATGTTTATTCTTTTGTAATACACAACACAGCTCTACTCTTGAAATTATTATTTTATGTGCGTACTGTGGTTGTCCTTGATGCGGGAGTAGTCTGTTTACATCGCACAGCGCAGCGCGCTACTACTCTTCGTAATAATTTGGCTCATCGCACAAACTCCGAACTCACTTAACTTCAAAGAGGAGTGGCTAAGATTCCGATCTCCATTTATTAATACAGATAAGGTATCTGTGATGTCACAGAGCATTGAGATGTAAGTCACTGTTCCACACCGTCAGGGTAATATTTATAGTGAATAAATAGTTAGGGGGAGAGGATGGTATTTTTTGGTGAAAAATGAGTAAATTTTCAAAAAAAAATCTTTAAAATACACTGTGATATGTGTGGAATTCATAACATAACATTTTGTGGGTATTTATGTGTCCTTATCTGATGTTGAGACGTCATTTTTAAACTTCCTGCGCTATGGATTTTTAAATCACACGCCCGCTTTTATCGGTTTCCAGTAACTTCATTTTTTTTTTTGCTACATTGCCAGAAAAAAAATGGATATAATTTCTGAACTATTAAAGATACATGCATGAAATTCAGAACCCACATTCTTTAGACTATTACGAAACTTTTCTCTGTAACAGAATTTTGTTAATTGATTTCATTTTTAAAATACGTCCGCTTGTTTGCAAGAAAGGAAATCAGAAAATTGTTATTAAATTTTAATTGTTTATTTTACAAACGTAGGGACATGCTTTTGCAAATACATTGCAAAAAACTGTCTGAATCTATCTTTAAAAACGGTTTAGATATATCGGTTTTAGTACAATCCTGCATTGGGTACATTTTTTTTTTTAATTTGGGCCCCCAAATAATATATTTTTTTTTATATTTTTATTTGGTTGAGCTGCCACAGCTATGAGCTCTCTACATACAAAAAAAAATAATATTTTACACCAAATAGGAAAAAGGTTTTAAAAAATAACATCCTGTCCCCTTAAATAGAATTTCTTCCACTCTATAGTGAGGATCACGTAAGAGTAGTTCCTAAAAGACTAATTTGGTCGTCTCTTCAGTGTTGCCAAGTGATACTAGATATCACCAAAAGATGGTAAAATCACAATGCCATGTACTACGCGACCAAGGCTGGAACCGTTTTGCTTGGTGGCGCTACGATTCGCTTCACAACACAGGCCGTGTTGTAAAGTCCGCATCAGATGCAAAATGAAGCACATGCTGAACTGCGCTCTTGTTTTATTATTATTAACAGGCTTTATATGTTATATGTTCGTATATATAGTTAACTTTATTGTTTACTTTTATTTTATCATATTTATACACATAGGAATCTATTCAGAAAACACACAACAAATCGGTGTTCGTAAAGGAGGGAACATGAATCGAAAGTAACGTAAACTATACAATATTGCATTTTATATGCATTTCTTACCTTAGCATTTTAAAGTGGCCGGACTCCGGACATCATATATGAGGAAAGCACCCGGTATAAAACCATCACTACCACCAGCATGGGCTACTACAGGGACATCATTTTATTTTTACTAACATTTTTAATATTAGCTTGCCTATACCTCTGACTCAACGCCGTTTGCTACCCCTTCCACGACTGGAGTTCGATGATACTGGCGTAATATACAGTACAAACAAATCACTTTACTAAGTATAGGAGGGAAGAAAAGTAGTTCATCCATTTACATAAACTAGGAAATATTGCGCTTTTGAGTTTGATCATTTTCATTAGGTTTTTGTTTAATCAAAATACAGTACAGTATTAACAATGAGTGTTTTTACTCACGAATGAGCTGTCCATGTGGACGTATTCATTATGCAGTATATATTATACTGCCTACAGCACATTAGCGTACAATATAGAGCATGAAGTTAAATTGAAAAATAATCATAATATGGATATTTAAACACATTTTTGAAAATGGTGACCGTTCATTTCGATACAGGCTTCAGTTCTAATGTGCATATTATCGCACTATAGACTATTGTACCTTATCCCAATTACCAGTTTCGTTCTTCGTGCTAGTAACTCATGTTGAAATAATTCTGTACCTACTCTATAAAAGAGTACCTTACATACTGTAAATTCAATCTTCACTTCTGCCCGATCCGAAAAGGTAAAATTACTCAGACATACTATCTACTGTCCGTCCAAGTGGTTATGTCGTAGGGTCGTAGAAATGGAGGTAATTACGTGACAGTTAATTACTTAACGAGGCCCTTTTATTTAAGTTATTTTAAACAGTTGTATGATATTACGTAGACGTCCAATTCCTAACAGAAATTAATGTTTTCAGAAGAGAGCTAAGACAGCCCAGCCACTAGCTGGCGAATAAAACTGGTGGGGGAAACCAGTATACGACGTAGGCAAATGGACGACAGTACCTGAGCGAAAATGATTCAATATTGAAAGCTCTTTCGTCACTGGAAAACGCGAACATATTTTTGGAACGTACTGTTTACTATGACAGTAAGGCTACTATATGCGGTCTTGGATCTGTGTGGAAGGGGTGGGAGTGAAGTACATTCAAAAACTCAGGTACAATAAAAATTGAAGTAAAAATAAAATGATGTCCCTGTATAAGTCGTTGACCTGCACTGCTATTTGTATAAACTCCTGACATGTTTACGTATTACCAACATTTTTAGACAGTGTAATGGGTATGGAACCATGTTTCGTCCAGGTAAATAACGGGCTACTATATCAGAGCGTTCTATTAGATATGTCCTTTTATCTTTATGTTTTTTGAAATGCAAACCCTATGGATAGTAAAAGTTTTAGTAAAGTTTCCTTGCACCCTTTAAAACCTATCTCTCTCTTACAAAATTTATGCAACTTTACTAATGCTGAAAGTTCCTTGTAGAGACCATAATATTTATGAACTTCTGTTCTTATGATACATTTGTCCATGTCGTCTAATTCAACCTTATTTACAGGAGGTCGTCTAACTTTGTTTGGTGTCGATATTTCTACACCCTTGTCCTCACATTTATTACCTTCCTTTCTAATTCTACTAATTGTTTCCTTATTTAACTTCAAAATAGCTGCAGCACGCTCTGTTGTCTTCGATAGAGATAGGAATAAAGCAGTTTTCTTTTCTTCATCACAAAACTTTATGGCATTATAAATAACGCTCCGCGCTTGGCTACGAAACACACGTCTTCCTACACGCGGCATTCGACCAGATTGAATTGGTATTGGATGTGACGACACTCCAGCGGTAAACATACGCAGCGAGCACGAAGTTCCTCATTCTGCCACGACGGGTCCGGCCTTGGTCGCGTAGTACAATAATAATAATAATAATAATAATAATAATAATAATAATAATAATAATAATAATAATAATAATAATAATAATACATTCATTCATTCAGGTATACCTTGAGAAGGGATAATTACGTTAAGGAAATAGTGTTGTCATTTCAGACCAACATAGCCTACTGTAGTTTTGTTAATTCGGCCACAGAAGGCGGTGATATTATATTAGTCATACAAAGAATGAAATTCGTGACCGTAAAAATGCTGCTTGAAAGCAACATCATATAAGCAGCAAAATTGATTTGTTATATTGAATTATTTCAATGCTACAACTTTATTGCTTGTTTGTTAAAATGTGTATATGATAACGTTATGCAATTTGTGTTCTTTTGTTTTGTGTGTTTTTGGAAAATATAATTTCAATTAATGCTCCGTCATAAATGTTGTAACTAAACCCTTGTGCATCCCTCGTGTTTATCGTACAGCTCGTCCTCCCCCCCCCCCACACGTTACCTGCACTTTACTTAGGTTTTCACTGTGCCTAAACGAGACGCTCTACTATACACAAAACTCAACGCGCCACCTCACTCCATCTGTACTCCGCTGCACTGTAACTTCACTTCATTCCTACGTTGTCTCGGATCCTAACCCTTTTTATAACATTCCTAAGACACTTACGTTTGACTAAATACAACAATTATCCCTTAGAAAGTTTTACTTACAATTTATGTAAAGCACTTTATGCTCGACCATGCCGAAATGTAGTAATTATACACCTGGTAGCAGTCCTTTAATGCATGTCATTAAAGTACACCTACTCATTAAAGTACAGGTGTTCAGCCAATGACAACTCAGCTTACAGGTGTTCAGCCAATGAGAAGTCAGCTTTGTACCGTTATAAAACCGCAAGTATCGATTATTCTCGGATATGCAATCGAAAGAGAATTAGCGAAAAGTCACAGAGGCTGGAAATCCAATACTGTCGCAGAAGATTATGTTCTGTTACTATAATAATTAGCGTTAATTGTAAATAATATTCAAATAAAATCAATTTGTCATCTCGTTTTTCAATGTCGAATTCAATAATCAAGGTTATACCAAGTTCAACGGGATTACATCAAGGTCAATGACATTATTGTTCCTCGGAAAAAATCAATACTTTCGCGCCTGCGCACATCTCACAATTCACGACCTAGAACAAGGTCACTTCCGATCTTGTCAGATACAAATAAAATGTATACATCTGAATAATTTCAAGTTAGAAATATGGTCGAGCATAAAAAGTCGTATGAAACTCGCCTATAATGATAATTAAGAAGCTCGTATGAAAATTATGAAACTCGCTTGCGCTCGTTTCATAAACATCCATACTCGCTTCTTAATTACTATCATTATAGGCTCGTTGCATAATGTAGTATTATAACATTCCTAAGACACTTACGTTTGACAAGATACAACAATTAAATTACCTACGTAGCCTATATATGGTGAACCAAAAGATTGGCGATTTTAACTTCATTTTTAATACTGACTTATCCCTTAGAAAGTTTTACTTACAATTTATGTAAAGTACTTTAACATACCATTTGCTTTTTATGTAAAAAAAAAACTCTGAAGTTTTGAAAATCACATTCCTAACATGGTCTCAATTTAGCTGCAAATATTATTCGAATGTAGCAAATTATATCATTGAAGAAAACCAAGATCATGGCTCACTGCGGAATACTTCCTGTAAGTTCAGAAATAATACAGAAGATAAACCCGTATAGAAATTGTCTCAATATGACTACTTATATTGTAATGTAAGTTAATGATAGAGAGAAAAACATAGAAAATAAAATAAATAATTTTCAATTAATATGAGTAACAACAAATAGAACACTGAAAAACAAAACAATAAATTAAACAAAAATTCAGTTCCATATGGTAATAATTGTCACAGTATTGATTTGTAGAAGCGAATAATGGATAATGAGAGAAAAGGATAATAGCAAATTACAGGCAGTAAAGATGAGATTTCTACTTGAAGTTAAAGGCTGTACAAGTGAAGATCAGATTAGAAATGAAACAATTCGCGAAGAACTCAATATTTACAGTATAACCAATAAAACAGAAGAATTTGAAGGAGATTTGAAGGAAAAAATCTCAATATAATGGATAGCGAAAGAATGCCAGCAATAGTAAATAAACATCAACCTGAAGATATGAGAGATGTTAGACCCCTAACAAGAGATCTAGTAAACACGCATTAAATGCCTAATATCTGTTAAGAAGAAAACATTCTTCAATCTTGATCGTAGAGAGCCCATCAAATGGCACACCTCCATGGGTAATTGAGACACTTCATGACATAATCTTTCTTTGAGTCCTTCGATATCTCGTATTGAAGGATGACTAGAGGCTTTCCTTTCCAAATACCCCCTCAAGAAGAAATCGTAAATTGTTAGATCTGGTGACCATGTCGGTCATGGAGCCGAGGTAACCGAAAATAAAATCACCGCATATATTTCATTTTAAGTAAGACACTAATAATAATAATTCGTGGCGCTACAGCCCGTGAAGGGCCTAGACCGACCAGCCGGCTGCTGGCCTCACGCCCACATGCCGAAGTAGAGGTGGACGATCATCCAACCAGAATTGAGGTATCGTGCAGTTAGCACTATGATCCCCTCAGCTTTTATAGCTGGCTTCGCAACCGGATTTCGCTACCTATCGTAGCTCCCCAAGTGCATCACGATGCTGGGTGGGCACCGGTCCCATACACTGGCCGAAATTTCATGAGAAAATTTCTTCCCCCATGAGTATTCGAACCAGCGCGCATTCCGTAACGCGAGTCCTAGGCAGGATGCCTTAGACCACTATGCCACGGCGCGGGACTTAAGTAAGACACTATTGGTGTAAAAATACAGACATGAATTATTCTTTATAAAAGAAATACAAATCATATTTAGAAAGAGTGAACCTTTAAAATATTGTCAACAGAAGAATAGGGGGAAAAAAAAGCATCGCCATAAGTATTGCCAACATCGTAACAGAATTTGGTCAACAGCGTTTCATGGGATGACCACCAGGATTGGTTATATTAAAAAGGGATAAAATTTGTAATCCACAGTTGTTTTTCAGGAAAGAGATTTAAAAAGCGGGACACTCGGAATAAATTCCGGACTCCTGGACATTTTGTCAAAAAACGGGAATATTGGACGAATGAGAATCCTAGTAATAGTTGGTTTTCGAAACTAGTTCGCCACTTACCGTAGCTTCCCAAATTCGTCATGGTCCCACATTGGACGAAATTTCAAGAGAAAATTCCTTCCCCATGAGCACTCGAACCAGCGCGCATTCCGTAACGCGAATCATAAACATGATGCTTTAGGCCACAACGCTACGGCGCGGGACATTCGCTGACGGTATTTTATAATATACATAAATAACATTGCAGTTCTACCAACGTCACTCGGTTGTAAATGTCATAACGAATTACGTAATATGATAATCAATGTTTGCAGTTGTGGCACGGCTGGAGCAACCGAGATTAATTTAGAAGGAAAATCGTTGCATGACGTAACTGGCGACACCATCTCACGCAACAATGGACTGTCCATCGATTCCTTGTTCATAATAACATTGTCGTTTAATACTTATAATGCAGTGTTGAATTCAGATATTTCCCTATACAAAGAGAAAACAAATTCATTGGGATATCGAATTAAGCATTATAATCTTCTTCCTTCAGGACAGTGTTTCTCAAAGTGTGTTATGCACAACCCCAGGGTTTCGCTAGCGAATCCTAGTAGTTTCGCGAGTCCTAAATGGATTTTAAACTTTATTTTATATTTAATCTATAGAAGAGACTATAAAATGTATGCAAAAATCAAGAAAATATTTAAAAAAACATGAAATATGAAACATGGGCAATAATGATAATAATAATAATAATAATAATAATAATAATAATAATAATAATAATAATAACTATCATCATCACTATTAAACTTAATCATTTATTCTGTCCACATGGTACGTATACATGTGTGACATAGTCTGAAAAATTTATTTTTTTAATTTGCTACGAACTATGTTACTTCATTTTTCAATTTATTCTACGTAATACACAAAATTATTATCAAGGACTATTACACTTTTACTACGTCATACTACTCTTGACAAATAAAACAGTACGGAACGACGTGTTTCAACCAATCATGGCTGCTTATCCTACAATTTGTATTACCTCCCTAGCATTTGTTTGTTTTTATCACCTCCATAGCATTTGTTTGTTTTATCATCTCCCTAGCATTTGTTTCTTTGTTTGCTAACATTGCGCTTTCAATAATTGTACGTTTTAAAATGATTCATGTTTATTTCATCATTCTTAATTAAAACTTTCCTATCATTTATCTTGTTTATATTATTTATGTTATGATATAGCTTCTCCTGTATGATATTATGGATAGTCCATATCAGAGATTGTTTAATATAATACTGGTAATTAAAGTGGAATGCAACTGTATTAATAAAAATGAAACTAAATCAATAAAGTCTTCTTGACTAGTAATCGTCCATAGAGTTAAATGAATATTGTATAGTTAGCACAACTGGTAACAAGAGAACAGCTTATCATAACACACTACTGCCATCTAGCGAAATATTTGTAATGATGAGATGGTACAATGATACATTTTCAAGACAGTTTAGTATTTTAGCAAGTCAATTAATATTCTAATGTATTATATTGCTTTATTTGAAGGGTTCGGAGCCATAGTGCGCCAAGCGCCATATTATTAAAAACGGAGAAAACAAGGGTTAAAATTAAGTGAATACCATAATTCAATGAAACATATAGCAAGTAATATAAAGTATATACGTTAATGAAAATTGACATATCATTTAGTTTTAATGTGTATACTTTATATTACTTGCTATATGTTTCATTGAATTACGGTAATCACTTAATTTTAACCCTTGTTTTTTCCGTTTTTAATAATATGGCGCTTGGCCCACTATGGCTCTGAATATCATAGTTTAATGAAAATTGACATATCATTTTGTTTTAAACTATGATATTCAGAGCCATAGTGGGCCAAGCGCCATATTATTAAAAACGGAGAAAACAAGGGTTAAAATTAAGTGATTACCATAATTCAATTAAACATATATCAAGTAATATAAAGTATACACATTAAAACTAAATGATATGTCAATCTTCATTAAACTATGATATTCAGAGCCATAGTGGGCCAAGCGCCATATTATTAAAAACGGAGAAAACAAGGGTTAAAATTAAGTGAATACCATAATTTAATGAAACATATAGCAAATAATATAAATGGTACACATTAAAACTAAATGTGTATGTCAATATTAATTAAACTATGGTATTCAGAGCCATAGTGGGCCAAGCACCACATATTAAAAACGGAGAAAACAAGGGTTAAAATTAAGTGAATACCATAATTTAATGAAACATATAGCAAGTAATATAAAATATGCACATTAAAACTAAATGATATGTCAATCTTCATTAAACTATGGTATTCACTTGCTTTCTCCGTTTTTAAAAAATGGCGCTTGGCTCACTGACTCTGAACCCTTCATTTCTTCTAATCTTTATTCCTCTAATAGTGTAATAGTCAAATCCTACTCGAGTTTTGATTTTCTCTAGACAAATCAAAACCTCTAGTGAGATTACCGTAGATAAAATCGACTGATTTCATTTAGGGGGAATCGCCATTATAACCAATGCCTTTTATTTCGTATAAAACCTAATAGCTTTCTAAAAAAATGTTTATATTTCATGTGCATCGTTACCAGATAAATTTACTTGTAGATATTGACTGAGAAAAAAAAACTACGCAATCGTTTCAGAGAAATCACTGTACACGAAAATACAGAGGTCTACAGCAGGCAGATGGCATTCTTAAACCACGTCGGAAATCGAAATTCAAATCTCGATGTATCTAAATGTAATTATCAGTGGGCAAAGACGGTTTTTTGGTGCAGATTCTTGTAAACCTACTTCCATTTTTTCTGCCGATATTCCATTCTTTCTCATGTAATCATTATTACAATTCTGGTGTGGTGTAATACGGACAACGATTATGACGGTAAGGTAATCTATCAATTTCGGCGTATTGCTCCTAGAAAGGGACGCTTGAGGTCAATTAATAGAATAAATACAGAACGCCTTGTTATTTTGTGCCTTTAACATGGGCATCTTATTATACATCTGTAATAGTTATTTACGATTCCAGTATCGTAACGTTTCATATTACAATACAACTTTGGAAAGCTGTCAAATGAGGCCGCAGGCCGAGTTTGATAACCAGTCGATTATTGTAATATGAAGTTACGATAAATATATCGTAGCCTACAATGTTTTATCTATAGTAATGTCACAAGAGGTCTGAGATTAGCCGATATTTGGAAAATCTCAGACCTCGAGTGATATTTATTAGGACTATTTCGTGAGTAAAATAAAAATGTAAATAATATATCCCTAAAATTCCCTCACAAAATGTTAATAATTGTATATTTATAAATACTTAACCTATTCAAACACTGTGAAGTCGAAATAGATGAAAAACGATTACTGCAATAAAGAAATTGGATGTTATTCAGTAATGCCAATTGAGAAAAGCGAAATACAGGTTTAACAATGTTAATTACATGTACTGCGCTTTTCTCTTGTTATTATAACAGAAATACGTTTTCATTATCTGCTGAAATCATAATTTAATTTAAAAAATTTTGATACTATAATTACAAATAACCTGATTAATACATTAATTAAATTGTTATGAAAGAGTGTCTTTTTCTTTAGATACAATGGACATGGAATTAGAAGATCAAGACATAGATATGGAAGAAAGATTTCGCACTTTGTTTAGTGTACAATGGATTCATGCTCATCGATTTACGAAGAAACAATTGGCGACACTGACTAAACAAAAGAACGACCATGCGATAAATTGATAGTGATAAATCGAGCTGCAGAAATTATCGCGATGTACGACTGTGATTGGTTGGAATTCAAAATTTCATTACACTTCATTGACCGAAAATTGAATGACGTGATATAAACAAAATAGTCCACTTAATTTTTTAATAAGAGTAGGCCTAATTACATTATTTTCATTAATTCTGAACACGTCTTTTGTGGATAGGCAATTGTATTATTAATTATTATTCTTTCTTCCTGCGAGAGGCGATTCGTTTATGTTTGTTCTATTAGTATTGAACACGATCGGCTTTTGTTCATAACAGAAGAATAACAGTACTAGGACAAATAAACAAACATTGTTAAAATGAGTTCGAACGAGGATTCAGATATTGAAAATGCTGTAAATTCTGCAATTGAATGTTTAGTACAATTGAAATCCGCGTAAGATATGAATGTTTATAATAAATAAAATTAATTTCATTGTATTTTATTTAATATGTGGTTCACATTACGCAACCAGTTAGGTAATAACAGTATCATTACCTAACTAGCTGCATAATAGAAGTATCATCACCTAACTAATTGCGTAATGAATGTGTTTACAACATTTTATTAGTGATGTACAATCCACAATTACATAAAGTGGGTAAAAAAATAAAAAGTATTTTTTTTTTCAAATGTGTAACACATACACATGTTTAAGGTACACAATAATGCTATGATCACTGCATAATAAATAATTAAATACAGATCGTGGTTTAATAAGGTGTTTGATAGATAGAGAAGAATGCAGATGAAGGACAAGAATACGTTATATAAACTTATGTATAATTCTATCATATTAAACTACATTACTCTTAACGTAAAGACTCACCGGATGTCCTCTAGAAGGTCGCATTCGTGCTGGTGCTTAGCCTGAAGCTTGGCCACCTGCTCCGAGTGTAGAGTCTTAAGGAACTTCGCGTAGTTCCCCTGAAATAAACAAATGCATCTCATTTATTTCTGTTGCTAAGTTACAGCCAAAAATGATAACATAGCAGTAACCAAAAGAGATAACAGAAGACTTGAAGAACCTCTATAATTTCATGTTACGTTTAATAATAATAATAATAATAATAATAATAATAATAATAATAATAATAATAATAATAATAATAATAATAATAATCTATACTAATAATAAATCTGTAGCCAAAATTTTTCTGGTAATTTTCGATTTTCCAAAAATAATTGGTGTTAACATGTATAATTAACCATCCTGAAACCGAAAATCGCTTTTTTGAAATTTTTGTTTGTATGTCTGTCTGTCTGTCTGGATGTTTGTTACCTTTTCACGCGATAATGGCTGAACGGATTTCGATGAAAATTGGAATATAAATTAAGTTCGTTGTAACTTAGATTTTAGGCTATATGGCATTCAAAATACTTTATTTAAAAGGGGGATTATAAGGGGGCCTGAATTAAATAAATCGAAATATCTCGCTTATTATTGACTTTTGTGAAAAATGTTACATAACAAAAGTTTCTTTAACAATGATTTCCGATAAATTTTATTCTTTGAAAAATTTTCATAGGATTGATATTTAATGAGATAAATGAGTTTTAAAATTAAAATAACTGCCATCTAAGGCGGTGTAATGAAATAAAAAACAAAAGACTTCGTCCATAAGGGGCCTTGGACAACAACAATCGAAAGCTATGAAACATACCCCACAGAGAATGTTTCTGTGTTTGTTTTAAGTAATATCGGAAGCTAAATTAACCAATTTATATAATTAATTATTATTTCACAATTGGAAAGTGCAGTTTCTCTATATGGACATAATGCTATAATGTTATTACAATAACTTCTGAGTGAATCGAGTACAGGTGAGATTACAATAGCTTCTTATGCACAGAAAACTTGATAGGCTTCTGAATATTCGTTTCCTGTATTTCTTAAAATAATGTTTATGTACACATTAAATCTAAATAATGTCAATCTTCATTACACTATGGTTGCATGTAATAACAATTAAGAAACATGTTACAGGTATTGTTATTGCACCAAATGAGTGGTCTCTGGACCAAAATGATAGCAATTTAATTATTTAAATACAGGGTGCGTCAGAAAGAACGGATGGATTTCAAACTATCGATACGCAGCGAGGGGAGGGATATAGTGAGGGGGACCACGACTGTTGGGTCAGCCATAGAATGCAGTTTCAGTTGAGAAAATGGTGTTGGTCTGGTGTACAACGTGCTTTCATCGCAGAGACATTTTTGAAAAATGAAGAGTCTGTGATCGCCACTTAGGACTCTTTTCGACATCGGACGTCACGCTAGGATAGGATTCCAACTCGGAATACAATTTTGCGGCGGGTGGCTTCATTTCGTACCACAGGTTCAACATTAAAGAAGAAATCACCTGGACGAACACGGAGCGCGTGTACTCCTGCCAATGTGGAGACAGACAGTAGGTTGTCCGGCCACCTCAACGATCAGCCCGTAAACATGCTATTGCACTGAGATTGTCCGAGGTTACGGTAAGATCTCGCGCCCTGCGAGTTCTTTCTTTGGGACCATTTGAAGGCGTAAGTAACCACAAACACTGCATGAACTGAAGACGGCGATTCGTGAAGAAATCGAGGCAATCCCACGAACTATGACTGTGAAAGTGATGGCGAACATCAGAAAACGCCTCGATGCCTGTATCGAAAGCCAAGGACATTATATGGATGATGTTGTATACCATAAGTAAACTGCATATATTGGTGAATCTGTTGATAACAATAAATTTTTGATTTGATGAATCCTTACAATTTTCTTGCCCTGTGAAATCCATCCGTTCTTTCTGACGCACCGTATACAATTTAAATTAAGTAACATACTAAACGATTTATCCTTCTATCAAATACGAATGTTCCCTGGATCAAACGTCCTATTTTAATTATGTAATCACTTTATATTTATTTCTAACGGGTGCAGCGGAGCGCACGGGTACGGCTAGTAATAATAATAATAATAATAATAATAATAATAATAATAATAATAATAATAATAATAATAATGGTTTATTTTAACTGGCAGAGTTAAGGCCATTCGGCCTTCTTTTGCACTCAACCAGTATGATAGAAAATTACTACATTGCTAGGAATATAGCATACATAAACGATTAGGTGATTGGCGACACCTTAACACTAAGTACAGACCCAGAAACAAAATTTTAGCCACCTAAGCACTGAGTATGCGCAGTATGTTGTAACTGGAACTTGAAAAATTCAGGTGGCCCAAATTTTGTTTAGGCTATAGGTCTGTAGTGTCCCGCGCCGTGGCGTCGCGGTCTAAGGCATCCTGCCTATGACTCGCGTTACGGAATGCGCTCTGGTTCGATTCCTCATGGGGGAAGAAATTTTCTCATGAAACTTCGGCCAGTGTATTGGACCGGTGCCCACCCAGCATCGTGATGCACTTGGGGAACTACGATAGGTAGCGAAATCCGGTTGCGAATACCCGCTATAACGGCTGGGGGGATCATCGTGCTAACCACACGATACCTCCATTCTGGTTGGATGATCGTCCACCTCTGCTTCGGCATGTGGGCGTGAGGCCAGCAGCCGGCTGGTCGGTCTAGGCCCTTCACGGGCTGTAGCGCAACGGATTATTTTATAGGTCTGTAGTAGTTCCTTAATAATTATTTCCACTTATTTCATTGCTTGTCTGAAAGACCTCAGCAACAGTGACATCATCGATTACCATTGGTTTTCCAGATTTTTCATCAACAATAAAACCAGTTTCCTCAAACAACCTGATTAAATCCCCGTAATTACGACAGAACGTGGGCCTTCTCTTAAATTTTATCGTTAACTGCTTTCGCAATAGTATTAGAGCAGCTGTATCCTAATATTTAATACTATCAGGTGGGGCAGTCAAACGGAAAGATTTGATGAGAGTATTCTGTTCATATAGGGAGAGTGAGAATGAATATAACCGTCTTTTCTCTACCTACTTACTTTACATTTATGACTCCTTAGATGATAACGTCACTATCTCCGCGTTCCCTACTAACCAAATTGTTTGTCTCTACCATATTTTGTTCAATGGTGCTCATCGTTACTGTAAACTGCAATTAATTGATTTCAATGGTCATGAGAAACCTCTCCATGCCCAAAAGGTAACGGTATGGTGCGCGGTTTTATCAACTGGAATAATCGACCCATTCTTTTTTTTAGAATGAGGCCGGAAATGCAGTGACTGTTAATTCAGTGCGATATGTTGAAATGATGCAGAACTTTTTTACACCACAACTCGCTCATTTTCCAGTGAATTAAAACACACTGTTTCAATAGGACGGAGCAACAAGCCAGACCGCAAGAATTTCGATGGATACTGTGAATGCGGGCAAATCGTAATACAGCGAACGTAGAAGCTCCGCCCACGACCCCTTCCACTTTTCCCCTACTAGCTCATCAGACACTCTACGTTATAGGCGAGTGTTGTGTCGAGTACACATTTCATGTGGGTGGGGATAACTTCCCCTACTGGCGTTCACTATATTGCGATTTATCCGTGAATGCTTTGAGCGTATTCCGAATCTCAGCGCTGAGCAATCTGATGACATCACGGTGTTCCGAATTTCACTGATGGAGTCACTGATGCTCCACCGCTGTCGCACCGGTGCCATCAGCTTGCAGAGGTGGTGGCAGTCTCCATCAGCCGCCATCAGTGAATCTAATTGGTTCTTGTATAGGGCGGGAATTAGCAGACGAATGACATCGTGCACTGTTGTGTGTTCTGCTGTATTGTTTGTGATGAGCACAACGTAAAAACAATATGTTAATGGCTTATGAGCGAACATGTCAACGGACCAGTTACTACTACTGGTTCAAGAAATAAATTGTTTATGCTCTCTTTTCTTTCAACGAGATGACAGTACGGAAATTTCACAAAATTTTGCTAGCGTAGCACAGACAACAACTTATACAGTCGCCATGACAGCAGTTTTGTTCCTATTTCGCTGCAGCGTGACGTCATTGTTATCCACCGGTCCTGTGAGATTCGGAATACGCTGTTTGTTCCCGGGTCGCGTCATTTCTCGGAACGGGGATATGGCTTGGCCGCCTAGGTCACCTGATTTAACGGTATGTGATTTCTTCCTATGGGGACACCTCAAAACGAAGGTGTTTGGGGGCAATCCACCCAGAACAATTCCAGCCCTAAAACAAGGTATAAAAGAAGAGGTCGCTGCGATACCTGTCAATCTGCTGAGAGGGGTTATGCAACAGTTCGTGGCCAGACTCGAGGAATGTGTGCGTTTCAACGGAGGTCACTTGGCTGACGTAATTTTTAAGAAATATATTTTTTTTCTTGTTGAATATCTAATGATTATTCATGTACTTGCCATTTCTACTCATTAAATTAATATAATAGTAACTTTTCATTCTTTTTGTGCGCCTTGAAATCTTTCCGTTTGACTGGCCCACCTTGCATAACCATATAAGCAAGGACAGATTCTACTGTAAAACTTTACAAATGCATGGCAATACCGAGCCTTACATATGGATCAGAAACTTGGATAATGCCCGCAAGACATTCCTCCACAGTACAAACAGCAGAAATGAGATTCATCGATCTATAGCTGGTTATACAGGGACATCATTTTATTTTTACTTGCATTTTTATTGTACCTGCATTTCTGAATGTACTTCACTCTCACCCCTTCACCAATGTCCTTGCTCCCATCAGACACACAAACTTACGGCCGCTGTTGCGTTCGAAGTCTTCAAGCAGTGAAGTAAACACTGCAGTGTTTAGTGTGTTTCAGAAATATGATTGCGTTTTCTATAACCTATATTAATAATATTGTACTAAAAATTATATTGAAGAAACGATCAATTCAATTTCAGAGGATATGATTCAAAATGTTTTTAATAATATGCGTAAAGAATTGAAGCCTGCATTGTAATGAACGGCAACCATTTTCAGCAACTTGTTTAAAAATTCATATTAGCTTATTTTGAATTGAGGTGGCTAGAAGCAAAGGAATGCTAGTGACATTTGTAATAACATGAGTTAAGTGCATCCAGTGTAAGCTAAAGTATCTAAAATTTTAGTGGCAAAGGGATATTTTAATCGCATCACACATTAAAATTTAAATAAAAATTTCACCGGTTTTACGAAAGCTTAAATATTTAATCCCCATTCTCTCAAAAGTAACTTAAGTGCACTTACAGCCCTTTACTTATGACCCCCTCAATTTAAATGCACTCTCTATATTGTATGTTAACATCAATAATTAATATGCTAAATAAAGTAGACATTACATAACGAACATAGCCGCCTGAAAAGTTGAGTTTTTAGAAAAAAAATGTTACTACTCTACTGTATTTTCATAAATTCCGTAAAAGTGATGATCAAACTGAAAATCGTAATATCGTATTTCCCTACAACATAAATAGATACACTACTTTTCTCTCCTCCTATACGCAGTAAAATGATTTGTTTACATATTGCACTAGTAACATCAAACTCCTGTAATGGAAGGGGGCAACAGTGTTTCCGAGTATAGCCAGGTTAATGTTAAAAGTGTTGGTAAAAATAAAGTGATGTCCCTGTACAAAATCTGACAAGAAAAGGAATACCGCAATTCGACAAGACTTAGAAACAGAAGAATTGATTGAGGTAATAAATAAGTTTAGGGAAAACTGACGACAACACATAGACACAATGGAAAATAATAATAGAATCCTAAAATGGCCCTTGAATATCAACTAAAGGCAGAAGAAATCTTGACTGACCGAAGAAGAGATGAATATAACAATATGGAGCCGGAACGGATTAAACAGCCCAAACCGTGAAGTATAAGAAGAAAACCATAGATTGAAATTAAAAAAATTCTTTACAGTATAACAAATAAAATCATTTATACCGAACGAGGTGCCTCAGGTAGTAACGTTTGAGATTCGCATTCGGGAGGTCTCGGGTTCAAACACTATGGCCGGTCAAAAGGGTTTTTATGGTTTCCGATAGCCATAAAGGCAAATCCGGAATGGAAATTTACATAGGCCTACCACGATTTATCGCCTCTTTAATCACCAAAATCATAAACACTAAAACAAAATCTATCTAAAATCAGTTACACGAATATAAGCCTTCTACAACACAAACAAGAGAAACGGAAACGGAGCAATAGTCAACAGTTTACTGATAACCTATACCCAAAGATCCTACGCAGGCGATATGACCACAGATGTTCAAGCGTGTAGAAATAAATGCATATGAAAATTATTCACGTTTTAATCAACAAAATGGTTGAGACTACCTCTGTGGTGTAGGGGTCAGCATGCTGGTCTCTTACACGGAGAGCCCGGGTTCGATTCCTGGTCCGGTTGAATTTCCTGGTTGAGGTTTTTCAGGGTTTTCCCTCAACAATAAGGCAAATGCCAGGAAATTCGGGCCACAATATTTCTGAATATCACCGGCTTCATCACCAAAATCATATTCATAACAAATTCGTAATATCTACAGACGCCATCTAGTTGACAACACTAGAACCAGTCTCAACAATAGTACACAGGCCTTCGGATTTCACCAAAATGATTAATTCGCGATGTGACCAGAGATGTTAACGCGAGTATAAATAACAGTAAAAAAAAAGTTTAAGAAAAAAATTATTGTTTTTATGGGCCTTTCCTGGTATCTTGTAGAAGCTCTATGGTAAATATGCGTTTCTATGGCAACTGGTCATTTAATGAAATAGCCCCATATGCCCAAAACTTTTTTTCTTAACCTAGAATCTTCTATATTCAAACTCAAAAAGTAACAAAAGAAGAATCCCATTGTTTGCCCAGCACAGTGATGTTTTTGTTTATGTTCCTCTTTTTGTTAAGTTTATTTATATTACCCTCCGTTGTAAATTGACCAGTGTTGATTCCGTGAACTAGCAGAGTACGTCATTCTCCTCCACGATTGCTTTGATCCTCTCAATACCCCGCGCTTCGTACAAGCCTGCGATGTCTACGACAGTGGCGACATCAGCGCTCAGAGGCCATGTAACATTGAACGCGTAGTATACGCTTTAACATCTGTGGTCTTATCGCGTGTACAGGATCTTAAGGTATATCAGTACGCCCGGTTTTTTTTTTTTTTTTTTTTTTTTTTTTTTTTTTTTTTTTTTTTTTTTTTACAATTTATCGAGTTCCTGTTTCTATTGCCGTGTGTTATAGATGGCTTGTGTTCATGTAACTGATATTAGATTTTCATTCATGTTTATGATATTGGTGGTTGAGGCGGTGATGAATCATGGCATGTAAATTTAAAATTCGGAATGTGCCTTTGTGACTGAGGGAAACATGAAAATCCCCAGTCAGATTGACCGGCCAAGGGGTCTGAACCTGGGACCTCCCGGATGCCAGTCCCAAACGTCTGAGCCAAGTCACTCGGTTTTTATTTATTTTGTCTATCTCGCATATTAAATATTTAGAACGCTTTAAAGTTTTAAGTGGGTTTTTAATGACCTTATTGAATAGCATCATATTTTTTTTAATGTCGTGGACTTGAATCTCATCACAATTTTTTCCTGAAGTTTGAGTAGTTAGCTTGTTTCAGTATTTTCAGAGATATTTCTACCTTATTTTGAAAACTGAAGTTTTTAAGTTCAATAAACTTGTTTCAGTCATATTTTGAAACTACACGGATACAAAAATAATATAATTCTAATTACAGTTTCTGTGGTGTTTTACAAATATGAGTGCGATAACTTTATAATTTTATTATAAACATTTAACAATAATATATGTTCTACCTTCCCCGGATACTGAACCTGTGACCGCTGCACTTCATACAGAATATGCTGTCATTTGTGAGAAAATATTATTCACAACAGCGTAATAATATTGTGACGTAAATCGTAAGTTCAGATTTATCGTCTTTAACATCATTTTTTGCTAATTTTGCGTCGACAATTGAATGTTACGATCGTGGTGAGGTAATCACATTTTAATCTATTTATTACCCAACTCATTTAAACCAAAAACCAATTACGTTGTTCGCTAACACACAGATTGCTTTGTTTATAGCTCACAATCGATAAAATGTCAGAGTCAAGCAGATAACAA
Organism: Periplaneta americana; assembly: GCF_040183065.1. Classification (NCBI taxonomy): domain Eukaryota; kingdom Metazoa; phylum Arthropoda; class Insecta; order Blattodea; family Blattidae; genus Periplaneta; species Periplaneta americana. The sequence goes on along the minus strand of NC_091118.1, from coordinate 34,718,533 downwards.
TCATTCCGATGGTATATAATTGTTTATACTGAATGGTTAGTATCGAACGCTACGTTAAATTAGTACAGAAGATAGACTATTACGAAATTCTACAAGAACTAGAAATCGCGCACATTCTTGGAAACATTAGTAAACACAAAACGTGTTACAAAATTCAGTTAATAACATAACCTCTATTCAAATCCAAATTGGGCTTCTATTTTTTCCGAGGCGAATGTCAGGAAGTTATATGGCGAATCCTCGGTCTCATCTAACCAAATACCGTTCGCAGTCACCAAAATTAATATACAGGGTGTTAAAAATAACCTTTACAACGTTTCAGGGATAATAGAGGTGGTAAAAACAAATATCTTTTGTAAATGACAAAACTTTGACAGATTCGCCGTTTATTGTGTACGTAAGTGTTAGTATAATCCATAAAGAACAAGACCAATTGTTTTAGAGGTGATGTTCATATTGCCGTCCATTGAAGGCATTGCACAACTGGTGCCTTCGTACTATGGAGTGTCTGCAACGCTCAAAAAGGCCAACATTGTCTCTAATAACATGTGCAGCTTCAACAACGCGAGCAACTAAGTCTTCTGCCGTATCGATCGGGGTCTCATACACAAAAGTTTCACGTCTCCCCACAAAAAGAAATCCAATGGGGTTAGGTCCGGTGATCGAGGTGGCTTTTTTTGTAGGTTATTTTACGACGCTGTATCAACATCTTAGGTTATTTAACGTCTGAATGATATGAAGGTGATAATGCCGGTGAAATGAGTCCGGGGTCCAGCACCGAAAGTTACCCAGCATTTGCTCAAATTGGGTTGAGGGGAAACCCCGGAAAAAACCTCAACCAGATAACTTGCTCCGACCGGGATTCGAACCCGGGCCACCTGGTTTCGCGGCCAGCCGTGCTAACCGTTACTCCATAGGTGTGGACTCGAGGTGGTCACGGTACCGGCCCACCCCTGCTAATCTAACGATGGGAGAATGTAGCATTTATGTGGTTTCTGACACGACGATCAAAGTGTGGAGGGGCACCATAATGCTGAAACCATAGGCCTATTCATTCTCTGATGTTCAATGGAATATTTTCTAAAAGTTCTGGTAGGACTTCGCGTAGAAAAACAAAGTAATTACCACCACAGAGACTGTTAGGCAACAGATAAGGCCCTACAACGTGGTCGTGCCCAAACAGAACTAACCAGAGTGTGTTGTGACGGAAGTCAAGTCATTTATCCTTCAGCCATCTAGCGGCAAAACGGCGCATCTGCTAAAGTTTTGTCTCTTAAAACAGAGCTTTGTTTTTACCTCTTCTATCATCCCTGAAACGTTGTAAACGTTATTTTTTAACACTCTGTATAGAGGGAATCATACCAGAAGGGCGTATCAACAAATCTGCAAGTTTACATTTAGAGCCATTTAAATACAGTATATAATTTTTCCTATTCTTGTCTACATAACAAGGTACTTTCTTTGATTCTTCTTTATGCCCATTGTAATTCTCAAACGATTGTTTTCAAACATAAATAGGTTCCATTAAAATATTTCAATAACGCTGCATTTGTTGAAACGCCCTTTTGGCATGATGCATAGGCGGAGAGAGAACCGTTTCCTTGGGGGGGGGGGGGGGGTGTGATATCATTTACTTACTCCCCCGTTATAGCTTGACCGTGGTACAGTATATCGGAATATGATCATTTAATAAAAGAATTTTTGGGGTGCATGTTTCTTATAGTGATACATCCATATCCACGTTGTTTCGGACCGAGTTGTATAGGGCTTCAACTTTAGGTCTACTACAAATTATAATAGGGCATAACCATAGGCAGAGTTATGGGAGGGTATGTGAGGGCACTGCCCCCCCCCCTAAATTTGTATAATAAGAGGTTTATTATCACAAAGATTTTGATTCCCATATATTCTGTTTAGTTCCTTTTAAAATGTTAACAAAAATTTAACAAAATAAATAAAAAAATTACTAATTCTATATGAACTCTTTTCTTTCTATTAACATTACAAAATATTGAATTCAAAAGACTTTTCTTGCTTTTGTTTATGAATGGGATATTATTTGTAAATGCTACCATCGTACCATCTTCCTGGAAAATGGCTGTTTTATGAAAACTACTGAAAATTTTCACTCCTTTAATATGGGACTATGGTGTTTTTTTTTTTCACTAACACCTAATTCGGTAGATGGACGCTGCAGACTTCTAACACAGGAGTACAGGCTGTTACAAAAGAAACATTACAGTGCTTCCATTCCTCAAATGAGGTATAGAAATTCTTATACATTGAGAAATTTAAAATAAATATTACAGTCTAGACACATGATCTGAAGACATTAATTCGTCAATTTAAGCACAGAAACTTAATCATAAACAAAAGCAAGAAAAATCTTTTGCATTCAATATTTTCTAATGTTAATAGAAAAAAAAATTCAGGTAAGTTTGGAGAGGCTGTGCCCCCCATGGCCCCCCATGCCCCCCCCCCATAACTCCGCCTATGACATGACGCCCTCCATATACTACATAACAGCGTAGTTATGGACTACGCGTTTTTAGACATTCACGGTGGAAGTGTTTAGAAATAGCCTTTTTTGCACGATCGTGTTTTTTTGCTGTAATTACAGCTATTGCTGTTAGGTCTCGGAAGTTAGAATTCCCACACAGAAACTTGTTGCTAGAGAAACCAATCTTCATAACATAAAAACTAACGTAGAAAACACATCCAAGAAATTAAAACTCACTACAAACAACAGTGAAATGCAAGAATTATCTTCAGTTACAGGTCATAAGTCCACCAAGAGGAGAAAATTGAAGAATATGATCTCTAAACGCGTTAAGTCCATTTTTATGAAAGGACTGGACTAGTTTTTTTTATCCGCCGGTATACAGACTAAGTGAGTTTTCAAGTCACATGGGAGAAAACAAGCTTAAAATATCATGCAATCATATATATAGTAGAGCGTCTCGTTTAGGCACAGTGAAAACGTAAACAAGTGCGGGTAACGTGTGGGAGAGGACGAGCCGTGCGATAAACACGAGGGATGCACAAGGTTTTAGTTACAACATTTATGGTGGAGCATTAATTGAAATTATATTTTCAAAAAACACACAAAACAAAAGAACACAAATTTCATAACGTTATCATATACACAATTTAACAAACAAGCAATTGTAACGTTGAAATAATTCAATATAACAAATCATATGTTGCTACTTATATGATGTTGCTTTCAAGCACCCTTTTTACGGTCATGAATCTCGTTCTCTCTATGACTAACATAATATCACCGTCTTTTGTACTCTACCTGAATAAATTGAACTTTGAAACGGGATAATTATTATGTTTAGGAAATAGTGTTGTCACTTCAGACCAAAATACTATAGTTTTGTTAATTCGGCCACAGAAGACGGTGATATTATGTTAGTCATACAAAGAATGAAATTCGTGACCGTAAAAAATGCTTCTTGAAAGCAACATCATACAAATAGCAAAATTTAATTCGTTATATTGAATTATTTCAACGTTACAACTGCGTGTTTGTTTTTTTAGTAGGTTATTTTACGACGCTTTATCAACATCTGCGGTTATTTAGCGTCTGAATGAGATGAAGGTGATAATGCCGGTGAAATGAGTCCGGGGTCCAACACCGAAAGTTACCCAGCATTTGCTCATATTGGATTGAGGGAAAACCCCGGAAAAAACTCAACCAGGTAACTTGTCCCGACCGGGAATCGAACCCGGGCCACCTGGTTCCGCGGCCAGACGCTCTGACCGTTACTCCACAGGTGTGGATTCTTGTGTGTTAAATTTTGAATATGATAACGTTATGCAATTTGTGTTATTTTATTTTGTATGTTTTTTGAAAATATAATTTCAATTAATGCTCGCCATAAATGTTGTAAGCCACCGGCGTAGCTCGGTCGGTTAAGGCCCTTGCCTGCCGATCCGGAGTTGCGCTCGGGCGCGGGTTCGATTCCTGCTTGGGCTGATTACCTGGTTGGGTTTTTTCCGAAGTTTTCCCCAACCGTAAGAAAAATGTCAGGTAATCTGTGGCGAATCCTCGGCCTCATCTCGCCAAAAATCATGTCGCTATCAACAATCGACGCTAAATAACCTCGTAGCTGATACAGCGTCGTTAAATAACCAAGTAAAGAAAAATGTTGTAACTAAAACCTTGTGCATCCCTAGTGTTTATCGCACGCCTCGTCCTCCCCCACACGTTACCTGCACTTTGTTTACGTTTTCACTGAGTTTAAACGAGACTCTCTACTGTATGTATAAATCATAAAAACGGCCAAATGAACTGAGCGAGTTTTCGGATCACACTCTATATGTTACATCTCCAAATGTTCAATTTTACCATTTTAACAATATTGTATTGTAAACTGCTGAGCCATTTATACCCGAACCCACACTTCCTGAAGTCGAAATTGCGATAGAAACTCTGAAAAATTATAAGTCTCCAGGTATTGATCAAATTCCAGCAGAATTAATACAAGAGGGTGGAAGCGCATTATCTAACGAAATTTATAAGCTTGTACGTGCTATTTGGGAAAAGGAAATTGTACCAGAACAATGGAAGGAGTCTATAATCGTACCTATCTTTAAGAAGGGAGACAAGACTAACTGTAATAACTTTCGAGGAATATCACTTTTGTTGACGTCGTACAAAATTTTGTCCAATATTCTTTTGAGAAGATTAACTCCATATGTAGATGAAATTATTGGGGATCATCAGTGTGGTTTTAGGCGTAATAAATCAACTATTGACCAGATATTTTGTATTCGACAGATATTGGAGAAAAAATGGGAATATAAGGGTACAGTGCATCAGTTATTCATAGATTTCAAAAAGGCATATGACTCGGTTAAGAGAGACGTTTTATATGATATTCTTATTGAATTTGGTATTCCCAAGAAACTAGTTCGATTAATTAAAATGTGTCTCAGTGAAACGTACAGCAGAGTTCGTATAGGTCAGTTTCTTCAGATGCGTTTCCAATTCACTGTGGGCTAAAGCATGGAGATGCACTATCACCTTTACTTTTTAACTTTACTCTAGAGTATGCCATTAGGAAAGTCCAGGATAACAGAGAGGGTTTAGAATTGAACGGGTTACATCAGCTGCTTGTCTATGCGGATGACGTGAATATGTTAGGAGAAAATCCACAAACGATTAAGGAAAAGACGGGAATTTTATTGGAAGCAAGTAAAGAGATAGGTTTGGAAGTAAATCCCGAAAAGACAAAGTATATGATTATGTCTCGTGACCAGAATATTGTACGAAATGGAAATATAAAAATTGGAAATTTATCTTTTGAAGAGGTGGAGAAGTTCAAATATCTTGGAGCAACAGTAACAAATATAAATGATACTCGGGAGGAAATTAAACGCAGAATAAATATGGGAAATACCTGTTATTATTCGGTTGAAAAGCTTTTATCATCCAGTCTGCTGTCAAAAAATCTCAAAGTTAGAATTTATAAAACAGTTATATTACCGGTTGTTCTGTATGGTTGTGAAACTTGGACTCTCACTTTGAGAGAGGAACATAAGTTAAGGGTGTTTGAGAATAAGGTGCTTAGGAAAATATTTGGGGCTAAAAGGGATGAAGTTACAGGAGAATGGAGAAAGTTACACAACACAGAACTGCACACATTGTATTCTTCACCTAACATAATTAGGAACATTAAATCCAGACCTATGAGATGGCAGGGCATGTAGCACGTATGGGCGAATCCAGAAATGCATATAGAGTGTTAGTTTGGAGGCCGGAGGGAAAAAGACCTTTAGGGAGACCGAGACGTAGATGGGAAGAGAATATTAAAATGGATTTGAGCGAGGTGGGATATGATGATAGAGAATGAATTAATCTTGCTCAGGATAGAGACCAATGGCGGGCTTATGTGAGAGCGGTAATGAACCTTCGGGTTCCTTAAAAGCCAGTAAGTAAGTAAGTAGACATTTATAGTACTTGAACTATATATATACTTATGGCTTTTAAGGAACCCGGAGGTTCATTGCCGTCCTCACATAACCCCGCCAAACTATTCCGAGGCTTAGTGTGTGGTTTCGTAACAAGCTGTTTTTACGGTGATGGTGTTAGCCCTTCGCCCAACCCCCAAGCTGGAGGACCACCCCTTATCGGCTGTCCACGACTGCTTATTCAATATATTCGCAGCTACCCTCCATATCTGGAGGCCGTCTCCTCTATAAACATTTATAGTAGTTAAATTAATAGTTAAAAAGTCAATTTCTTGAGCATTACCAATTTTATGCACGTGTGCTTAGAAAGGTCACATTTATTAAGCACGTGTGTGTGAAAAAATTTCATTTCAAAAGTCATTATTTTAGTACGACTGCCCATAATTATGCCACTTATCTTCTTGAGAACAATAACATTGTGTTGAAAGCCACTGCGCTTGATAGCCTATATAGTTACGGACGTTAAATCGATAAGCAAAACGTGCGATTATCGAACAAATAATAGCAAGGTCGTGTGACAAGCCAGCTCCGTAGGCTGCAATGTGCCATTCAGTGCTATATTGAAAAGAACAAGCGCTGTGACCGGGCGAATTTTTATGGTTATGATTGCTGGAGACACAAAGCAGCTTTCAGCAAGCAAATGAGGCATGACAATGTTCAGCAATAGACTTGACGTGTCGCCAGAAGCCTTCTTTGCTTCATGGTACGCAATGTTTCTTTCTCCCGTCAACAAGTACACTTGGTCAAAATGAAAGTGGCCGGTCTCTTGAGTAGCGAACATTTTTCAAGTCCCTTCGGGGAGCGCGCAGTTCACTACCGTAAAGGCCCATTCACAATGAAAATTAAACATAACCGTAACATAAACACAGAAGTTTGCGCCCAGGCCACCAAATGGGATCATTCACAATGTTTCACATAAGCATTGACATAAACATTACCGTAAGACTTTAACATGAAAGTTTGCAAACTCCAAACTTTCATGCTTATGCTTACGTGATTTGCAAACAGAACACAATCGTGGAGCGCTGATGTATACGACAGAATATGAGGAAATGGCGACGTTGTTATGTTTCCATGGTTACCAAGTATGTTTGCGGTTATGTTTATGTTCCCATTGTGAATGATAGTACGACTTCTTGATTTTAATGTAACGTTTATATTCTTAAGTTAACGCTTACGTTATGTTTAATTTTCATTGTGAATGAGCCTTTAGTTCCTTCGGATGAGCGCGCAGTTCACTACCGTAAAGGCCCATTCACAATGAGAATTAAACATAACCGTAACATAAACACAAAAGTTTGCGCCCAGGCTACCAAATGGGATCATTCACAATGATTCACATAAACATTAACATAAACATTACCCTAAGACTTTAACATGAAAGTTTGCAAACTCCAAGCTTTCATTCACAATGATTCACATAAACATTGACATAAACATTACCGTAAGACTTTAACATGAAAGTTTGCAAACTCCAAACTTTCATGCTTATGCTTACGTGATTTGCAAACAGAACACAATCGTGGAGCGCTGATGTATACGACAGAATATGAGGAAATGGCAACGTTGTTATGTTTCCATGGTTACCAAGTATGTTTGCGGTTATGTTTATGTTCTCATCGTGAATGATGGTATTTCTTGATTTTAATGTAACGTTTATATTCTTAAGTTAACGCTTACGTTGTGTTTAATTTTCATTGTGAATGAGCCTTTAGTTCCTTCGGATGAGCGCGCAGTTCACTACCGTAAAGGCCCATTCACAATGAGAATTAAACATAACCGTAACATAAACACAGAAGTTTGCGCCCAGGCTACCAAATGGGATCATTCACAATGATTCACATAAACATTGACATAAACATTACCGTAAGACGTTAACATGAAAGTTTGCAAACTCCAAACTTTCATGCTTATGCTTACGTGATTTGCAAACAGAACACAATCGTGGAGCACTGATGTATACGACAGAATATGAGGAAATGGCGACGTTATGTTTCCATGGTTACCAAGTATGTTTGCTGTTATATTTATGTTCCCATCGTGAACGATGGTATGACTTCTTGATTTTACTGTAACGTTAAATTAACGCTTACGTTATGTTTAATTTTCATTGTGAATGAGCCTTAAACCTCCGTGCGCCGCTTTAGTTAACTCCATAATACAAGGCGCTGATTTGGGCTACCTCCACAGCATGCTTCGAATCTCCGTAGAGAATTTGTGGTTTTGTCCTTTCTTTTATTTTTTACAACTCCTTTTAGTGTAATATAATTAAATAATGTTGTTTATGTTAATTCATGTTACTTACAGATAATTACAAAATTGGTGAAAATTTGTGGTCATAATTCCAGGAAATCAGGATATATTTTGTCATCAGAATTATGGTTTTTCTTCTTGTTTACAATTACTACGTTTAGGCCCTGATGATCACGGTTACAGATTAGTATAGTAATCATATTCGCTGTAGCACAACTTACAAATTAATTATTGCCAATTATTTAACCGTCAACATATTTCCTGAAATGTTACTTAGGCAATAGAGTGCAAAGCAGTAGGGATTAATAAAATAATTAACACAGCATTTTAATATGAAAGCCCCTAATTGTCATATTTAGTGTTACTTCCATCTAGCATCAAAAGTTTTTATTAACACGAAAAAAATAATAAAGCGAAAAGTATTCAAAGGATAATAAATGACGAAACTCTGTTATATTTTCACTGATGCATTTAAAAGGCAACAAAAATAGTTCAGTAAATCCACGAAGATTTTAACTTGCAATCACACAAACTCTTACACATCGCTCTACAAACTACGCTAAGCGTTCTACTGCAGGAAGAATTGTAACGAGCAATGGTTGTACTCCACTTGAGAACTTGTTATACAGTATAGTGTTTGTGTTACAATATTCACTGTTTAAACACTCTGAATGATCTGCCTGTTTTAAATCTCGTATATGAATTATTTTCTCGGAAGATTTTAGTTATTAATAGTTGTGTTCCCCATTATAACTACTAGAACAATATACGCAATATTTTGAACAAAGCTTGGCTGTCCCGAGCGCTCACGGAAATACCCGATTCGAACTAAGTTTCTCGGACACCAGCCACTTTCATTTTGATCAAGTGTACAGTACACCACCAGCATCAACTACTTTCAAAGCAGAGCATCATAGTCTTAGGCGCTATGTAAACAGAGCAAAACAAAGAGATATTTTCATTTCTATCTCAAAATTAATAAGAACTTCTTAGGCCAAGTATTAAAGATTTCATTACATTGTTCGAGTTTTCCGTAGTTTACCAAACTGTAGTCAGGTGGCCCGGGTTCGATTCCCGGTCGGGGCAAGTTACCTGGTTGAGGTTTTTTCCTGGGTTTTCCCTCAACCCAATAAGAGCAATTGCTGGGTAACTTTCGGTGCTGGACCCCAGACTCATTTCACTAGCATTATCACCTTCATTTCATTCAGACGCTAAATAACCTGAGCTGTTGATAAAGCGTCGTAAAATAACCTAATAAAAATTACCAAACTGTAAGACGAATATCAGGCAATTCAAAGGCGAATCCTCAAACTCATCTCGCTGTCATCAATTACACTGATGCTACAGTCAGGGTCTTTTTACTTTATACTCTAAAGATGTAAACGAACCATTTTCCTCCTCTTACTACAAACATATCGTTGTTCCTGCAATAACTCCTATGTGCAAAATATAAAACTTTTCAGTAGGAAGAAAAAACACATTTATTCATCCTATGGCAACCGTACATAGGAGATTGTGAATTCTTACATTTTCGAAACAAGGAAATACTATTACATACAGGAGATTTTATTATTTTATGTATCACTATTTAAGTTATTTAATAGAGCAAAAATCTGAAAATCGATAAATATGTCACATAGGAGTTATTGCAGGAACGACGAAATGCAGGTGGGTTATAGAGATTATCTAGTGCAGGGGTGGGCATCGGGAGCGAATCCAAACTCTAAACGGGGACGCTTAATATTCATCCGTCACTGAATCAACGCTCCGCAGTGTTCGGCGGGGAAGAAAGGGGATGAAGAGAAATCATATGGCTCCCCGTGAGAGAGTAGAATCCGCTCTTGCTGTCCAGTCCTGATCTAGTTGTAAGGTTGAATTTTCTTTTGCCAATTTTGTTTCAAATTTCGGTACTGACAAATACACAGTTACTTTCTGTTATGTTGGCAGCATCTTTTGTATTTTAAAAGCTGCCAACGTTCGTGAAACGAAAGTCAATAGCGAGTGTCACTTGAAATTTGAACGTAATTAGCAATATTAATAAATGAGAGAGTAACTATTTTATTAGGGTAAATGAACAGTATACATTTTAAAATGGAATTCGCTTCTCGGAGATCGTCAAAATAAATATTTAGGGTAAATCTCATGGATCATAAACTGTTCAGTCAAACCAATCAATTTCATGTTGCCAGAAAAAATACGTTTTAATACTAGACCAATCTAAATATGTTATTATTTATTATTCTTTCCGTCCACAGCATTGTGATCTTACCTACTTTGGTGATATGTGGTAACAGTTGGAAACATTGAAAAGACGGCCATATTAGATTTTTTTATTAATCCTACGTGAACAACACTATTGATAATATTGCAGATGATACACAGTAATCAAATAACAAATTTTAAAAATGAGGGATCTGGAAGCGAAAGTGCCATACTCCACCTTTTGCCAAATCAAATTGAGTATTTTAAATCACGGCAATCTTCATGTTGACAAATCACATGCGAAACATATTTCATGTGACTTTGATTTGTCGTAATTTCAAATATTTACACTATTTAATTTATTGTCCAAAACCACGTTAGGAAAATCACCATGCACAGCAATGCAGTACCGGTATGGATTTCTTCAAGCAAAGTTCGGCATAGAAGGGAACCAGACTAATGAAAAAGGAATGCAGCAAAGAAAATTGGGTTGCATTCTTTCATTATGTATGGTGTGTTTACACTGTGCAGAGTTTATTTTGTATCTGGGATCAGAATGTCCTCAAGCTAAGGCAGCGGTGACCAAAGCGGGTGTCGTGATTACATCGTGTAATCACAAACATTCAAACGGGTACGAGGAGTTTCCTGTACATTGCTGTGTGTTTCATTCACGTACTGAAGGCAAGCAGTGGCGGTATCATGTCGCTCTACAAACTCTGTCTCTGCAAGCAGTAAGAGGTGGTTTCGTAAAGAATGAGAAGGAGAACTTTTTTGTTGTTCTGTCGGACAAAATGTAATATGTTTACTTTGCTCAACGGTTCAATTAGGAGTATATAGAAACATTAATTGCCACACTGAATAATGTATTATTATTATTATTATTATTATTATTATTATTATTATTATTACTGACCACTAAGTATGTGTTTCTATAATTCTTCTGTACCTGCATGAATATTGATATTTTTAGATCTTCTCCCTAGAAGGATAAAATTATTAGGTTTTATGTCAATTTTAATCTTCTTAATCTTTAGATGAGGGTAACTATTTATTAGTTATTCATTTGATAATAATATTGTAGAAAAACTGATTCAATATTATGTGCCAACGAACTGTTAAACGCCAGGAATTGACGTGTCTTAAATCATAGCCAGGAAGAGAAAGATGAGATAAATAAATGTAAAAAAGTCAGCTACCAAATGGGATTTGAAATATCTCGTGCTCTAAAGCCTTTTAATAGAACAGAATTTCTCAAAAGGGTAATGATTAAAATAGCTTAAATAACTTGTCCATAAGAAGTTTTTAATTTTTAAAACTACGAATTTCTCGACCAAGTATCGAGAGAAGAATTTATAAAAATCTTGATTATATGCAAGAGGAAGGTTAAAAAATGAAGAAAGAAAAATGGTATATTATTCACTGGCTCTTGATGACAGCAGTGACATTACTGATACAGCAAAGCTTGAGATTTTTATCCGCGGGATTGATCAAGATGTTAGTGCAGGAACCACCACTGGTTGTAGTTTTCATGCCAAGTACCTTTCCTCCGTCTCCTTACTTCATAGGCTGTCTGTCGCATGTAATCACTGCAGTTCGAGTTTTGGTCACCGCTGACGTCAGGCGTACACAAAACTATAAAATTGTGAGTGTGAAAAGTATCAGTTTTGTTGATAGGTGTTCTCCTTCACTCCTGCCAGTTTTCCCGAGGTGCGGGCATTGTACTGAAGCTTATCGATGAGTTCCTGATATGATATGCACAAACGTTGTATGCGAAATAAAGCTCTCCAAAAATTAAGTCCACGCTCCTAGATGTCCACTGTGAAAAGTCACGTTAGCAATAGACGAAACGAACTTGTACCTGTCTGTCAAATGGCATTCTTGAAAATACTACATATAACGAAACACACATTGCTGTTTGTCATGAAGAACAACATTGTTGTCATAGCAACCCCTTTCTTCAAAGACCATGACTTAAAACTACCTATCATTACAAATTTGAATGTCATTTCTTTATTAAAATTGTTTTATAATACTGTGGTACAAGAAATAACGTATGAAACGCATTTACAATATTTATACAGTTACTGAATTCGTCAAAATTAGGAAACTCGCTTCGGTCATTCCCTAAACATTGACTCGTGGGATAAAGTACAACATTATAAACTTGTTTCATAATATACTGTCGTCCACACTTGTGGATTAACGGTTAGCGTATCTGGCCGCGAAACCAGGTGGCCCGGGTTCGATTTCTGGTAGGGGCAAGTTACCTGGTTGAGGTTTTTTCCGGAGTTTTCCCTCAACCCAATATGAGCAAATGCTGGATAACTACCGGTGGTGGACCCCGGACTCATTTCACCGGCATTATCACCTTCATTTCGTTCAGACGCTAAATAACCTAAGATGTTGATAAAGCGTCGTAAAATAACCTACTAATATATATATATATATATATATATATATATATATATATATATATATGTATATACTGTCATCTAACTTGAGTGCAATTTTTTTTTTGCAAGAGTGGAATGTTTCTCAGCAAGAATAATATATGTAGTTTTTTTTCTTTTGATTTGGTTCTCATTTATAAAGATTGTGAATATGATTAAGAATGAAAAAATTCCATTTTATATAGGCTATTGAATTATTAATGGTTATATTTCCTTTATTTTTTAAATTAAAATTATGGTTTATTTAACAACGCTCGCAGCTGCCGAGGTTATATCAGCGTCGCCGGTGTGCCGGAATTTTATCCCGCAGGAGTTCTTTTACATGTCACTAAATCTAGTGACATGAGCCTGTCGCATTTAAGCACACTTAAATGCCATTGACCTGAGCCGGGATCGAACCCGCAACCTCGGGCACAGAAGGCCAGCGTTATGCGAATTGTGTCACTCAAGGCGGCTTTATTTTTTATTGAATGTATACCACATATCTGTACAAGTATTTACAATGGCATTACTGTGTTTCATATGAATTGTTTTTTTTTTGTTGGTATTTAACGACGCTGTATTAACTACTAGGTTATTTAGCATCGATTGATTGGTAATAGCGAGATGGTATCTGGCGAGATGAGGCCGAGGATTCGTCATAGATTACCTGGCATTGACTTACGGTTGGGGAAAACCTCGGAAAAACCCAACAAGATAATCAGCCCAAACGGGAATCGAACCCGCGCCCCAGCGCAAGTGCCTTAGCCGAATGAGCTACGCTGGTGGCCCTGAATTGATTTGTTGGCGAGACTTTAATATAAGTCTGGGATAAAAGAAATAAGAAATATAATTCATGGAAGAAAGTAAGTCTATCCTTTAACAAAAAACACATCAATGCAAGAGTCTGATCTCGTTCCTAAGTATGTGACAACAAAATAGTGACGTAACTTACTGTCGTTGCTAAGAATGTGACGTCATATCTTGAAATTTCCGTAACATTTTATCCATTTGACCCTAGACCATAAACGTTTCACAATAAAACCAGAATTACATTAAAATTTGACATTACGATGACATTGACTTCAAATACCATTTTCGGCTGTCCAGATTTGCATTTTAAGTTAATAGTAATAATAATTAAATTTGAAATGTTAAATGACCATAATAACACTGGTCCACCGTGAATTTGCTACTGAACAAAAACAAGTGTACCAACCCTAATTTGAGTGGGCTGATTACAGATCTGAAATCTTTTTTTTTCTATCACGTCACAATTTTAAAATAATAATATTTTTTATTTTGTATTTTTACATTTTTAATATATTCAGATACATTTTATTTCTTTTATTTTGATTTTGCTACTGAACAAAAACATGTTTACGAACCCTAATTTAAGTATGATGATTACAGATCTGAAGTCTGTTTTTTTTCTATCACGTCACAGTTTTAAAATAATAACATTTTTAATACATTAAGATCCACTTTATTTATTTTATTGTTATTTTACTACTGAACAAAAACGAGTGTACCAATCCTAATTTGAGTATGCTGATTACAGATCTGAAGTCCATTTTTTTCTATCACGTCACAATTTTAAAATAATATTTTTATTTTTAACACAGGGCGCTCGTTGACGCAAAGAAGATATTTCTTCCACCCCTTCACATTAAACTTGGCCCATGTAAAACTTTGTGCGGGCTCTGAATCATGATGGCGAAGGCTTTAAGTATCTGAAGGAGAAATTTGGGAGAGTGAAAAGTGATGCAAAATTGATGCTTTGAGCATTTCAGAATCTACGTTGCCACATGTCTTTAAAAATGCACTTTCTTCATTCAAGCCTTCACTTTTTTTTTCCATTAAATCTTGGCGCTGTAAGTGACGAACATGGTGAGAGGTTCCATCAGGACATGGAATCCAGGTACCAGAGTCATGATGAGTGATTTCTGCTGGTTCCTACAGCGATCAACAATGCCAACATAAGCAGAAAAGCAAAGGTCTGAAGCACTTTTAACAGTTTTTTTAGTGCTTACTACATATTATAAGTGTATATCTTCTTATATAAGTATTTAAAATAATATAATATAACAATTTGCAAAGGATATAATTATAAACTAAGCTCAATTTATATCTCTGACTTTACGGTACAGGTATATACTGAATAGTAAGATTTAGAATTGATGTTACTCAAAAACCTGACGTGCTATGACAAATCTGATTACAGATCTGGAATCAACGCATCAATTTCAGTATAAAACACTTGAAATTTCCTCAGTAGCAGACAAAAAGGTTTTTTTGTAGACCAATGTAATTAATACTCAGTACACAAATTTACCTGGTGGTGCTAGGAAACCTTATATTAACGCGTGGGGAAGATCCGAGTCTGTACAGACGAGTAAGAATAATCAATTAACAGGTGCTACGCGAGGAGTCTTGGGCTGTGTCGAAAGAAATTATGCGAGTTCCAAGCGTGATGGCCACTTGTCCCACTCCGTGGGCCAATGTTCCGGTGAAGGGACTTGAGAAAAATTTGAGTAATATAAGGTCCAAAGTCCAAACAAGGTTGTTACCTGTTACATGAACATGATGGGAGAGAGGGGGAAGTTTCAGACCACAACTAGAGGCGAGGTCAAGCAGCAATAGAGCTGGGTCGCCTGAAGCTATTAGGAGTTAATTAGCGTGTGGTGAGCATGGTAGTCCTCACAATCCAATATAAGACGAGTGGGTGAAGACATTAATCAATATGGTAGCAGTTGAACTCTAGCTTCCTAGTGACTGAATGTGTATCCTTTACTCTGTGTTGTGGTGTATCATGGCGACAAGATCAAGGAATCCCACTGTTTAATATAGTCTTGTTCATTGAAGGTACAGGTCCAAAAAATCAGTTATGTTGCGATCGGGCCATTTCTTCGTGCTGTCGACCTGGTTGGCGAGTTGGTATAGCGCTGGCCTTCTATGCCCAAGGTTGCGGGTTCGATCCCGGGCCAGGTCGATGACATTTAAGTGTGCTTAAATGCGACAGGCTCATGTCAGTAGATTTACTGGCATGTAAAAGAACTCCTGCGGGACAAGATTCCGGAACATCCGGCGACGCTGATATAACTCTGCAGTTGCGAACGTCTTTAAATAAAACATAACATTAACATCTTCGTGCTTGGTGGTGGTGGTGGTGGTTGTTGTTTATTTAGCGATGCTTTCAATTGGAGGGTTTAGGCCTACTCAACGTTGAAACTGAACGTGGATGAGAATTTATTTAGTAGGATATTTTACGACGCTTTATCAACATCATAGGTTATTTAGCGTCTGAATGAGATGAAGGTGATAATGCCGGTGAAATCAGTCCGGGATCCAACACCGAAAGTTACCCAGCATTTGCTCATATTGGGTTGAAGGAAAACCCCGGAAAAAACCTCAACCAGGTAACTTGTCCCGACCGGGAATCGAACCCGGGCCACCTGGTTTCGCGGCTAGACGCGCTAACCGACGTGGATGAGAAACGACCGACAAATTTACTTAGGGCGCTTTATCATAGACTTACTTTACATACCGAAATTCGTTGTCGTCCCCCGAGAGATTCCACATATTGATGATGAATACTATTAAAATTAAAATAATGAATATTGAAACGTACAGTAACAATAGAATGTCCACCGCTGTGGTCTCGTGTAGCGTCCTCGCTCCCGAACCCAGCGGGCCGGGATTCGATTCCCCGCTTAGGACGAGTTACCTCATTCCTATGGATGCATATCAGGCGTATCACTCTCGCCACTTCCTTTCCCCCCCCTCATCACCCTTTCCTTATCCTTTCGGTTGTCTTTCTTGGTTTTCAGATCGGGCCTACGGCGGTCCTCCGAAGCTTCTGACGCTCTCGGCCGGCCTCCATGGATATGTCAAAGCATGGTAGCTGGTGACCCAGCAAGGGAACCCACTCCCTTCCCGACGAGAGAGGTAGCCTACACCTCAGACCGTTTGAGGAGGGAATGTGGGGGGGGGTTGTTAGGATGGAATAGTACACGGACTTGGAGGGATGGCGGGACTGGTCGTTAGGGTGTTAGAGGTTAGGTCGGTTCGTCGTGGGTGCGGTCGGTGGGCTTGCAACTCATCCCAGGGGCGCACAATAGACCTCAGGTCGCAGTGCACAGGGATGTTCCCCTCCCGGCCTCACAGAGAGAGGAAAAAAACAGTAGAATAGTGGAGGGAAACACGAGACACACTTTTAAATATTTGATTTTACTTTATTCAGACTAGACCTAAATGTTGATTGGTGCCACTTATGTCTATATTCCTTTCTATTGCTACGTACGCAAAGATGCAAATTGACGAACAAATCAATCGACGATAATAGCAAGGCTCTAAGCATCAGCAGCAACAAAACAACAATAATTTATGTATGTATGTAGGCTTATGCATGTATGCAAGCATGTATTCGGGACAGAAGGGTCAACTGCAGTTACTACGTTTTCATGGAGAATTCAAACTGATTTGCAAGTTTACCGTACTGAATACGATCCCCTCGATTCCTGTTTTCATGCAATGTTCAATACGTGGTTTGAATACGGAAGCTGAAGTTTCTAAAGTAGATATGTTGGCTAATAACGTGTTGGCCTTAGCTTATAACCAGGCTTCGAGACTTTGGACACGATACAGTAAGTTTACTGTGCATGCACTATAGGTTGTTGACTCGCTGCAGGTAGATAGAGATGTGTTGAGGTAACAACGTTGCTATTTGGAGTAGAGTACGGTAGTATGTGGAAACACACACATATGTACATTCTGAAAGTAAAAATACATTACATAATGACAGTGTCAAAAGAATGTGAAAAGCATTTATTCTCCTGTCTTTGATAAGCATTTGTGTTTAATTATACACAGTGTTAACGATGGAAATAAACATATAGCAATTTTAATTTTTTCATTTATCCTATTGGTCGTCTTTTGGAAGTGCAGTTACAGTACCGAATTGCAATGTACCTACTACAAGATACATTTTTAGTGTCTCAAACGTAAATCTTTTTCGGTTATCTGCCAAAGTTTGTACTGTAGAAAGCTGCGCTCTACGTCGCATGACGTGATAGGAGCAAAACGAAAAAACCTAACATCATTGCAGTCTCTAAGAGACAGTCCTTTATTCTCGGGTGACTCTATATCTACTAATTTGCTGTTTATGTTACACAATGTTCCATATCCGTTATTTTTACATAAAATTGATTTCCACTTCTGTTTTACACGTTCAGTAACCGGTATACTTGATGTTTCATTAATTCTCTGCATTATTTTCTAAATTATTTTGAGGGCTTCCGGCATCTCTTGCTCTGACTTCTCTAACCGTGTAATAGTTTCAGACACAGTTTGTAGGAAAACCAAATTATTCGTCAGAACCTTCAAATCCAGAGCGTTTTCCTTTGCGTATTTGTTGGCATTCATTCTACAGTGCCCCCACCCACTGTACGGTTTACCAATATACTCAGTACGCCGTTATGCGGATTTCCCACTGAACTGCTCTATTGGGTCCGAAGTCTCGAAGCCTACTTATAAACAATGTTGAGTCTTCTTAGTGAGGCGCATGAAAACTTAATATTCTGGCTGTTAATGAAGAATGGTAATATTGATTTTTAGTAAAATACAAAATATTATGTATTATAAGTTATAACACGACTTTTCAACTTACATAATTATTGCGCTCGCTCTTTCGGCACGAATTGGAGTGATTATCATGGTCTAGTCATGGCCATCTTGACAATCGCCTAATTCTATCTTCAAATTTCTAAAAAACAAAGAAACTGCTATATTGAACTCATGTTAAACGTGCATTTTTATACAGGGACATCATTTTATTTTTACTTCAATTTTTATTGTACCTGAGTTTCTTAATGCACTTCACTCCCACCCCTTCTACTAATGAAGTTCAACCATCCTCCACACAGATATACAGTCATAGTAGTCTTACGGTCATAGTAAACAGTATGTTCCAAAAATATGTTCGCGTTTTCCAGTGACGAAAGAGCTTTAAATATTGAATCATTTTCATACAGGTACTGTCGTCCATTTGCCTACGTCGTATCCCGGTTTCCCCCACCAGCTTTTATTCGCCAGCTAGTGGCTGGGCTGTCTTAGCTCTTTTCTGAGAACATTAATTTCTGTTAGGAATTGGACGTCTACGTAATATTATACAACGGTTTAAAATAACTTAAATAAAAGGGCCTCGTTAAGTAATTAACTGTCACGTGATTTCCCCTCTTTCTACGATCCTGCGACATAACTACTTGAACGGACAGTAGATAGCATGTCTGAGTAATTTTATCTTTTCGAATCGGGCAGAAGTGAAGATTGAATTTACAGTACGTAAGGTACTCTTTTATAGAGTAGGTACAGAATTATTTTAACATGAGTTACTAGTACGAAGAACGAAACTGGTAATTGGGATTAGGTACAATAGTTTATAGTGCGATAATATGCACAAAAAAATTGAAGCCTGTATCGAAATGAACGGCCATCATTTTCAAAAATGTGTTTAAATATCCATATTATGATTATTTTTCAATTTAACTTCATTCTCTACATTGTACGCTAATGTGATGTAGATAGTATAATATACACTGCATAATGAATACGTTCGCATGGATAACTCAGTTCGTGAGTAAAAACACTTATTGTTAATACTGTACTGTATTTTGATTAAACAAAAACCTAATGAAAATGATCAAACTCAAACTTGCGACATTTCCTTACGTAAATGGACGAACTATTTTTCTCCCCTCCTATATCTAGTAAAGTAATTTGTTTGTATTTTACATCAGTATCATCGAACTCCGTTCGTGGAAGGGGTAGCAAACGGTGTTTTCTGTTTTCAACCGTTAATACAAAGGTATAGCCAGGTTAATATTAGAAATATTAGTAAAAATAAAATGATGTCCCTGTATAATTATTGCGCTCGCCCTTTCGGCACGAATTGGAGTTACTTGATTAACATGGTCTAGTCATGGCCATCTTGACAATCGCCTAATATAAATACATGTTCAAAGCTCTAAAAAAAAAAAAAAAAAAAAAAAAAAAAAAAAAAAAAAAAAAAAAAAAAAAAAAAAAAAAAAAAAGAACTGCTATATTAAACTCATGTTAAAACGTGCATTTTTATATAAGCTTGTTCAATATTGGCCATGTTATGACTAAGAATGTGACATCGCTCCGTAGTCTGTCAGTAAAACAGGTGACGTACAAAACAAATTACGATCGTTCACGTGTTTATCGTATTGAGATCATTTTGAATACCATCCGCGTTTTCATGCAACTCAATGTGTAGTCTACTGAATACGATTCGATCTCATTTTTGGGTGTATCGACCTTGAGACTCAGATCGTTTTGAATTCCCTTTTTCATGAAAATTTAAATACGGTAAGCTAGTTCAGATAGATTTGAATGAAAGCGTAGGAAGTATTCTGACTCGGATTTTTCGCGATTTCCAAAGTTTCTCTAGGCAAATACAGGAATAATTACAAATGGCCTCGGTCCAATTCTATACCTCTTAAATCATAGCACTTTCATAATATGTCATCAATTCATCAGCCATCTTTTATAACATATCCGATAAATAACGTATTAACATCCTTCGTCGGAAAACAAGAGGCAGTTGTGCCAAATCGCACGGATTGATTTAATGTTAACTTCAAAAAAAAAAAAAAAGATAGGACGACATATGAGCAGAGCTAGGAAGTTCGTACCAAACCAGAAGATTTCAGTTGAGTACACCGAGGAGTAGGCTATAGATGTCACCCGCGCCTCGCCCTGCTCCCGTCCGCTACAGACGATACACAGCATGTTCACAAACATCGCATAGTGGCATTCTGTGGAGCTGTGTAGAGTCGTAAATAGTTTGAAGTATATTGTTAATTTATAAGTTATTAATATTTTAGGTACTGAACAAAGTGAGCTATTCTATTATTGTTGTATTATTCACGTAATGTTAATATTATGCATGATTCCAAAAAAGTAAACTCATCTGTTATTAAATAATTATGCAAACAGAAGTGTGTAACACGTTTAATTTTTTCCCCCGATTATTCTTTGTTAAATTTTGACGTCTCGTGTTGCTATGCATTCACTTGCGTTACAGTCCAAGTTCAACATATGAATTACGATACGAACTCCTAGCTGTCATTGCAATAGAAACGAAAATTTTTCTTGAAAACAATTATGGGTTTAATATTATGTCCCACATACGAGATACACTATTAGATTCACGGAGTAGTTGTTCACGTGGTGATAATAAGATGTACTGTATCATATTTCAGATTTACGTCTTGTGACGTAAAATGGATATTTTCAGAATACAAATAGCTTTTTTTTTGAAACGGTACGAAAGGACGTCTTTCAACCAATCATGGCTATTTATAGCACAATTTTATCGCTTCCCTAGCATTTGTTTGTTTTTATCACTACCCTAGCATTTGTTTCTTTGTTTGCTAACATTATAAACTGCATATTCTTTACGGTACTATAAAACATGCTTTGCGATCGTAATTTGTTTCCCGCATAGTTAGTCGACTGAAAATAGCGGCTCCGTTCAAACATTTTGGTGAAGGTAACATTAGTGAAATAGTAAGTCAATTAATATCTATTTTATTGTATTAGAGTACTTTATTTCTTCTAATCTTTATACTGTATACTTTCTCCTGCTTTTATCACTTCCCTACCATTTGTTTCTTTGTTTGCCAATATTTCAAACTGCAAATTCTTTACGGTAGGCCTACTATAAAACATGCTTTGTGATCGTCATTTGTTTACAGCATAGACAGTCAACTGAAAATGGCGGCTCCATTCAAACGTTTTGGTAAAGCTAACATTAGTGAAATAGAAGGCAATTAATATTTTATTGTATTAGAGTACTTTATTTCTTCTAATCTTTATATACTTTTTTCTAATCGTGTAATAGTGGATTTGATTTTCTCTAGATAAATCAAAATCTCTAGTGAGATTACTGTTAATAAAATGAACGTGTTCATTGTTATTTGTTATAATCATAATTGTTATTTTTATATGTATGGGTAAATTATTTAGATTGGGATTTACGAACTTTATAATTACAAAGTATTGTTTTTTATATTATTTTCTCTTTCTAAGGCTGTGGACGATTGAAGCACATGTTTGGTTACCACCCGGCTGTATATGCTAGTCGTTCTGCTTCATTGACACCGAGAGATGCTCTATTACTTTTCACTCGGTAGAGATATAGTCCAAGCTCACACAACTTAACAGTTTTGATACCAACTTACTAGCTTTTTTTTATTTTATTGGGTTATTTTACGACGCTGTATCAACATCTAGGTTATTTAGCGTCTGAATGACATGAAGGTGATAATGCCAGTGAAATGAGTCCGGGATCCAGCACCGAAAGTTACCCAGCATTTGCTCGTATTGGGTTGAGGGGAAAACCCCGGAAAAAATCTCAACCAGGTAACTTGCCCCGACCGGGATTCGAACCCGGGCCACCGGGTTTCGCAGCCAGACGCGCTGACCGTTACTCCATAGGTGTGGACAACTTACTAGCTCTTGTTATGAGCATTAAATGACGATACTTCCACGGCAGTACGTCCATCAGACAATTTGTCCACTATCTCACGTCCACAGCTATTTTGTCCAAGGAAATTAGTCCAGCAAACATTTCGTCAGCCAAAAAATTTTCCCATTAATATTTCGGCCAAAAATTATTGTGTCTATAATTTTTTCTTAATTTTTCTTTGTCCACTAGTTTCTGTGTCAACTAAATATTTTGTCCTCGAATATTTTGTTCATTTTTGAGTAACAAGTACTTCCAATATGCAATTGAAAAAAGAAGAGTTGCTATTGAAATATATTTAATTATTTTTAGCATAATAATGTTCATTTCTATGGAAATGTGTAGTTCATTGGTTCAGTATTAAATTTTGAAGCAAGTGAGAACATTTAAAACGGCTTATAAGATGATAACCGTAAGAGGGCGGGACATACTAGTCCAGAAAAATCACACCACTTTCATTCACATTATTATTATTATTATTATTATTATTATTATTATTATTATTATTATTATTATTATTATTATTATCATAGTAGTGGTAGTGGTATAGTAGTAAAAATGTATTAGTTTTAAACAATTTATGCAAATGGACAATCATGAATACTAGACACAATGTACTGGACGAGACAATAAAATGGACAACTTAATGAAGAGAACAAAGATAAATGTAGGACATAATAAAATATGGGCCAAACTTTCAGAGGACAAAATAGCACAATAAACATTTAAACTGTGGACGAAATAATAGTGGGCATAAAACACCAGAGAACGAAAAAATATAGTGGACAGAAATCAAAGGGACGTACGAAACAGTGGACGAAATATCCGTGGACATAGCGTCTGGGAACCGTTATGAGTACTGAAGTAGGCAGAATGCATGAAGATGAAGGTGATAATGACGGCGAAATGAATCCAAGGTCTGGCGCCGAAAGTTACCAAACACCTTCTCTTAATGGGATGAGGGAAAACTCTGGAAAAATATCAACCAGTCAAATTGTCTCAACCAGGATTTGATCCCGGGCCCGCTAGTTTCGAGTCAGACAAGCTGACCACTACTCCAGAGCGGCGAACCCTTTTAAACGTTTCACGTTAAGAAATATTTCACTATCTCTGAACAACAGCGTACCAAACATAAGTGCAGAAAACATCAACAAAAATGTAAGCATATGTAGAGAAATAAAGGAAAGGAGATATGGAATACAAAGAATATAATTATCTGATTGCTATATCAGCGACTGGCATGATACCAACAACCACAGTGCGTTATATGAGAGAGTTCCAGCTATGCAGTACCGCGCAGACAATACAGAGATCAGTGACACTGGATACTTGCCATACACCAAAGAGGTTTCTACTGCAGTAATCTGTGAAGTTGAAATTTAAGTGTAATCATTAAATAATTATTTGCATTACAATTCGGGATGTTTTATTACCGGTGCATGTTTTATATAAGTTATTTAAAAGCTTCCTTAGCAATGGCCAAGGAAGCTTTTAATAAAAAAGGGAGAATTTTCTCCGGACCTCTGGAAAGAGAACTAAAGAAGAGACTAGTGAAGTGTTTTGTATTTTTAGTAGGTTATTTTACGACGCTTTATCAACATCTTTGGTTATTTAGCGTCTGAATGAGATGAAGGTGTTTGTGCCGGTGAAATGAGTCCGGGGTCCAACACCGAAAGTTACCCAGCATTTGGTCATATTGGGTTGAGGGAAAACCCCGGAAAAAAACCTCAACCAGGTAACTTGTCCCGACCGGGAATCGAACCCGGGCCACCTGGTTTCGCAGCCAGACGCGCTGACCGTTACTCCCCAGGTGTGGACAAGTGCTTTGTATGGAGTGTGGCATTGTATGGGGCAGAAACATGGACATTACGACGAAGTGAAGAGAAGCGAATAGAATAGTGAATATGGAGAAGAATGGAACGTGTGAAGTGGACAGACAGAACGAGAAATGAAGCTGTGTTGGAAAGAGTGTGGATGAAGAAAGAATGATTCCCACTTGGGCTGATTACCTGGTTGGGTTTATTTCCGTGGTTTTCCCAACCGTAAAGCGAATGCCAGGTAATCTATGGCGAATTTTTGGCCTCATATCGCCAAATACCATCTCGCTATCACCAATTCCATCGACGCTACATGATCTAGTCCTAATAGTTGATGCAGCGTCGTTAAATAACCAACTAAAAATATACAGACTGTAATTTTGTAATGAATGTTATGTTTTATTCAACGACGCTCGCAACTGCAGAGGTTATATCAGCGTCGCCGGATGTGCCGGAATTTTGTTCCGCAGGAGTTCTTTTATGTATGTATGTATGTATGTATGTATGTATGTATGTATGTATGTATGTATGTATGTATGTATGTATGTATGTATTTACACTGCAAGTGGGCATGCACCCGGTGGCAGTAAAGCTACTGACATGAGCCTGTCGCATTTAAGCACACTTAAATGCCATCGACCTGGCCCGGGATCGAACCCGCAACCTTGGGCATAGAAGGCCAGCAGTTACGTATTCTACAAATTGTGTTGAACATGACAAAAAGAATTACAAAGAAAACAATACTTGTGTCTACAGAATACAGGCCACCGCTGTACTGCTCAACACACCTGCAGTAACAAACGACCGCCTTCCAGCTCTTTCCAGTGCTTGTGGTTTTCGTATTTTGATTTGTAGCGTGTTCATGTCTGAATTATATCAATGCTCCATTTCCTCCCCACTCCTGCAAGGATTTTGTATCTACGTTTTGCATTCACAAATATCAGAACTCTTCGGTTCTATGATTATCACGCGCAAAACAGAGAAAGGCTAAAATCTCTGTACGTAACTGTAACAAATTGCAACTTACAGACTGTTAATACTGCAATCGTGTTACTGATCCTATTATAAAGGGCTTCTATCTGAAAGCATGGCGTCACATTACCTTCTTCATTCAATGTTTCTTCAATGAGGACAAGTTCAATGAAATCCTCGAAATAACTGACGTACGACAGAATGTACTCTGAAGTGTTAATAAGGTAATAGTGCTGGTTTAAGCTGGGGGATTTTCTTTTGACGTGTAGATTATAAAATGAACAACTGACAGTCACGCGCATGTCATCTGTCTCTTGTTGCTGTTCAACGAATAATAAAATTATTCTACAAGAGATGTAGCCTACATAGGCTAACTCAATTATTTTAATCTTTAGCTCTTCAAATGCGAATAAAATTACTGAATTTAACTTTAAAACTTATATGTGTATGTATTTATTCACACTGCAATGGGTATATACCCGGTGGCAGTGGTAACTAATTACACTCAATAATGACAATAATAAACTTATTAATTAAAAACACAGTTAATATTAATACAAATAATTAATACTAACAATAATTAATAATAATAATAATAATAATAATAATAATAATAATAATAATAATAATAATAATAATAATAATAATAATAATAATAATAATAGGGAATATCCTAAATTAAATGAAGCACGATCACTTAAAATAACCATGTCTATAATATTGATTTCGAGGCATTTAACAAAATTAATTTGTGACATCGCGTGGGAATCTTTATATGTCCAAACAACGGCTAGAGGTGAAAAATCTTACAGCAGGGTCAATGTATTCATATCAGAAGGGGCTATGAACACGAAGAACAATGCTTTTCTGCCGCGATTCTTTGGTTGAATATTGTATATCGTAGCTCACTGCATTATACGACGCCCATTTTATGTATCTTAAATGATGTAACACAAATCGCTGAAGTCTTTGCATGTAGGCCTATTACATAATATTACATATAGGCCTACTACTTAACACAGTTTACTGTACAATATACAGTATAAGGGTTCAGTGGCGTACGCAGAATTCTATCAGGGGGGGAGGGTCATTAGTATAGCCTAATTGTTTACAATTTACAATGTCGGTATTTTAAATGTTGTATATGATTATTATTATTATTATTATTATTATTATTATTATTATTATTATTATTTTACGATGTATTTATTAATATTATACTGTGTTATAATAGAATATATTCATGGATATCCTTATAACATCTTTGAAACGTAATTTTTTCACAGTCATTCAATTTTTTTAAATTTTAATTTCTGTTTAATGTTGTAGGTTACAATAAAAATGTTTGTGTCATTATTAAACTTGCACAATAATTATATTTCGTCAACAGTTATTTGTATATGATAGGTAAACGGTTATGGATAAAAAACTAAAATCTAAATAATGTTAAATCCGATAACCCCCCGTTGCGTACGCCTCTGTAAGGGTTTAAGAGAAATCAATTTATTATTTGTAAATATTATATTCCCTGTATGTTTCACAGTAACATTTTATAAGGAAAAAAAAAAACAAAGGCACAAATAGCCATAGTAGCTGACGTGTCCTTGTTAAACCCCACTAACTAAAAAACACGTTGAAATGCACCAACAACTATTTTATTTCCTTCGTGAGGTCAGAGGAATTAAACAAAATTCTAAAATGTAACTTCAATATTGCTTTATTTAATATTTTGTTCCCTCTTTCAGGAAGAACGTTGGAGAACGTTGCACAACACAGAACTGCACGCATTGTATTCTTCACCCGACATAATTAGGAACATTAAATCCAGACGTTTGAGATGGGCAGGGCATGTAGTATGTAGGGGCGAATCCAGAAATGCATACAGAGTGTTAGTTGGGAGGCCGGAGGGAAAAAGACCTTTGGGGAGGCCGAGACGTAGATGGGAGGATAATATTAAAATGGATTTTAGGAAGTTGAGATATGATGGTAGGGACTGCATTAATCTTACTCGGGATAGGGACCGATGGCGGGCTTATGTGAGGGCGGCAATGAACCTTCGGGTTCTCTAAAAACCATTTGTAAATAAGTAAGTAAGTGAACAGTTGCACGGAGAGCGTTTAAGGGGATGCGCTACTGAATTTTCTAATTTCTACATTTTAAGACACAATGTATTGAAATTTTAACAGCATATTATGATCATGATTATGAATTAATCAGGAAAATTTCAATGATCTAAGTCAAGAAATAACACTTTTAAAAATAAAATTTGAAAATAACACGTTTATTTTTGGAAACCCTTTTTTGGAATCTAAAACAAGAGTTTTCTATGTTTTTTTATAGTGCATATTATAGTTGAAACACAGGTTGTGGTAATGGAGCATTGGAATTTAGCATATGAAGAGTAAAATAAAAAAACATGACATTTCTTCAAAAACTGTCATTTTTCAGTAGCGCATCCCCTTAAGGCATAACATTAAAAATCGGAAGATCTCGGGATCGATTCTCGATGAGGTCATGGGTTTTCTGCATTAATCTAAGCCCTGGAGTTTACTAAAGTAAATGAATAGGCCTACAAGGAATATTGGGGGTAAAGGCGGCGAACACGTAGGATTGGCATTTCTAGTTTTATTAATGCTGATTGTCTGTACAGTTGGGAGACTAACCTCCTCCTACCGTTTGGACCTCCATGGCCTATGTTGGGGTTGACTTTACTTCACAGTTTCCAGGTTCCAGCGCCTAAATTTACTCAACATTTGCTCTTAATGGGTTGAGGAAAAAACCGAAAAAACTTCAACTAGGATTTAAACCTGGACCCGCTCGTTTCACGGACGGACATGCTAACCGTTATTGCATAGCAGTGAACTTTACTTCACACTTATACATGTTTACCTACAAATGATTTTAAAAAATGAAGATGATCAAAACAGGTTTGCCTCGATTTATAATAAATCTAGGGCTAGGAGAAAGAGTGCCACATCCAAGAAAATAGACGATTTTACATAAGTTCTTATATTAAACAAGTCTGACTGGACTTTAAATGCCTCAATGACTTAATTAATTTTTAATTACGCAGATAAATAGCCTCATCCTAAACAACATACTAACACTTTGATAAATGGCACTCGGGAGGAAATTAAACGCAGAATAAATATGGGAAATGCGTGTTATTATTTGGTTGAGAAGCTTTTGTCATCTAGTCTTCTGTCAAAAAATCTGAAAGTTAGAATTGATAAAACAGTTATATTACCGGTTGTTCTGTATGGTAGTGAATCTTGGACTCTCACTTTGAGAGAGGAACAGAGATTAAGGGTGTTTGAGAATAAGATTCTTAGGAAAATATTTGGGGCTAAGAGGGATGAAGTTACAGGAGAATGGAGAAAGTTACACAACACAGAGCTGCACGCATTGTATTCTTCACCTGACATAATTAGGAACATTAAATCCAGACGTTTGAGATGGGCAGGACATGTAGCACGTATGGGCGAATCCAGAAATGCATATAGAGTGTTAGTTGGGAGGCCGGAGGGCAAAAGACCTTTGGGGAGGCCGAGACGTAGATGGGAAGATAATATTAAAATGGATTTGAGGGAGGTAGGTTATGATGGTAGAGACTGGATTAATCTTGATCAGGATAGGGACCAATGGCGGGCTATGTGAGGGCGGCAATGAACCTCCGGGTTCCTTAAAAGCCAGTAAGTTAGTAAGTAAGTAAGTAAGTAAGTAAGTAACACTTTAATAATGAAAAAGAAAGTTATTAAATCACTGTCGTTATAAATAGAGACTTCAACTATTTAAAACTTGACAGGGAATTCATGGAATGCCTACATTTGTGTGAAACGTCTATTACTATTCGTGATTGTTATTGTGAGCATTGTGGGAATTATCAGAATGTTTGGGATTTAAAATAAAACCTTCATATTTATTTTCATTTCTGTCTTCATACTCCCCCCATTTCAATTTAACAAAGTGGTGCCTTTTCGTTAATTACTTCATAATTGCTTCCTCATTCCATGAGACCTAGTTGCCTAAATGTTATGGTTTATTTAACGACGCTCGCAACTGGAGAGGTTATATCAGCGTCACCGGATGTGCCGGAATTTTGTCCCTCAGGAGTTCTTTTACATGCCAGTAAATCTACTTACATGAGCCTGTCACATTTAAGCACACTTAAATGCCATCGACCTGACCCGGGATCGAACCCGCAACCATGGGCATAGAAGGCCAGCGCTATACCAACTCGCCAACCAGGTCGACTGAGACCTAGTCTCGAGACAACAATGCAATTGATGCTCGAAACAATTCACAAATGCATTTGACGCCAATGAGTTGTTTGAAATATTATAATAAATAATAATATTATCATTACGGAGAAATGAATTCATTTGGAAATTAATACCACAGTTAATTACTTTATAATTATTATTAGATTATGTTAAAATTAATTATCTCTGTCTTCATACTTCCCACATTTATTCATATCCTCGTACATAAGAAGGTAAATGTGTTCGAATAGTAACGAATTTTATTCATTATGAAGTCACTCACAGTCATTTGTTTTCCCTTTATGTTTTATCACCACTGGCTACATTCGACACTACTTTGTTTTAAAACATAACTTCAGTCATCCAAGGTCTACTGTAATAATTGATGATGTCACAGTATTAACCGAAATTGAGGCGTTCTCTGGAACAAGAACTTAACTACAAAATCTTGAATTTGAGGTAGCATCATACATTTTAGATCTCCTGCATAGAATTGGAATATATCAGTCCCCTAACTGCCCATTGTGCAACTCAAACCAAGAAATGGATTCGGAACACCTCAAAATCTGTGCTTCAGTGGCTGACCATGACAATATCTTTGAAAAATATTGGAGTGCAAGAGGTCAAATGACTTTATTGTCAAACGCCTGGCATTAGAAAACAACAACAACATTTTAGATCTCTTAGAACAGTTTTGCAAACATACGTCAATGGTGAGATTTATTTTTATTTTTATTATTATTATTATTAGTATTATTATTATTATTATTATTATTATTACAAGGATAATAATTAGGCGTGAATTGTTAGTTTATTGTTAGTAAAATAACATGGACAAAAATACAATTGAATAGGAAATTATAAGGATCCAAAAGAACACAACTGAATTACTATAAGGTCATGTATGGATAATATATTTGTAGGGCCTATTAAGACAAGTGATGGAGAAATGTCACGAAAAATCTCAAACAATAGTCTTGATTTTTATTGATTTATTAAAGGTTTGTTAGGAGAATTTTTTTATTTTAAAAGAATCTTACAAGATTTTTGCTTATCCCCAGCATTATTTAAATAGCTATACAATGTTCAGAGTTTAGAGAACATCAATGAGTAATAGGCGTCTTCTTAGCGGACATACCCCCTCTTTGTAATATAGCTAAAATAAGTTATTTACGTATTTCTTAACGTGTATAAAATAACAGAAGTAAATACGGTAACTAGGCATCACTTAAATATATATATATATATATATATATATATATATATATATATATATATGAGCTCAGACTGCTTGTAGACCACGAGAATGCTGGCTGGATGGATGGAAAGCGAAGAAGTATGGTGGGAACGAGCCTATGTGAGGAAGATGCCACAAACATTGGTGGCATAAAACTATTTTAGGATAAAGGAAAACCATTGTGGAGTATTCTTAAATAAAAGAATATATATTTATTGTTATTACTCTATTTTTTACACGTTCTTTATACTGTACGCGCTTTAACATCTACGGCCATATAGCGTGTGTAAGATCTTTGGATTTATCAGTAGGCCGTTGACTATTGTTGAGCTCTTGTTTCTATTGCATTAAGTTCTAATTAATGGCTTGCGTTTGTGTAACTAATTTAGATTTTGTTTTAATGTTTATAATAACTGCGATTAAGGCGATGATGAATCATGGTACGTAAATTTCCAATCCTGTAGTTGCCTTTGTGACTGAGGGAAACCACGAAAAAGCTCATTGAGATTAGCCAGCCACGGGGTTTGATCTCAGGACCCCCTGAATGCCAGTTTCATACGTTACCGCCTAAGGCATCTCGCTCCGTAAATTATTATTTTACATTGAAGGATTGATTTTTTATTCCGACTTGTTTTCACTTCTGTGAGAATTATAAATCACTTTTACACATTCAAAAGTAGTTTAACATCTTATTCATATGATTAGCATGGTGAAAAGTCACCAATAATGTATAGTACCATACAACGCCAAACGAGAACGTTTTATAACGAAAATGATAAAAGAAAAAAAAATATATTTTTTAGTGTTCGACGGGATAATTTTCCAGAAAGCATTTGTAACAGGTTAATCTAGGTGGTGACATATCTAAAGGTAACACAATCCAGGTAGAGAAACAGAAATTTAAATTCTGCTGTGGTAAATGAAAACTTCTAGAAATCTGTATAAGCCTACATTAACCGATTTATTACTCGAAATTTCTCCATAGCTTCACTTCTTACGAGCTACACGCCTTCGCAAAATTATCGATGTAGTATGACAGAAAAATTTGCATCGCAAGAAAAGTGGATTAATGATAGTAGGTTAAATGAAACCACTACGACATTTCATATATGAAAACGTATTCCTTCAAGTACGACGATGTACATGGAGCACATTGTAACTTGACTTCTCGACAGCACTGCTAACCTAAATTTAAATTTTGGAAGCCATTTCTCTCACAAGAACAACGAAAGTCAGTTTCTAAATGGCGCCTGTGTTAGAACACGCCTAGAACAGTAACCCACCACAAACTGCTGTTAAGATAAGAGAAAGATATTCTTGATTCTTGATCTTACGAAGGCAGAATAAGAAACGGGGGCATTTTATTTGGAGAAGGGATGTGGCCGAGGTCACACAATCGATATCAGGTCACTCGCTCCTCGAAAGGAATGCAGAAATAAACACACGAGAGTAAAAGAAATTTATGTAAAAAAGAAGTGACACAGACATTACAAGAAACGATGGCAAAAAGCACGGATCTCGGAAACGTGCTGTCGTATTGGCTTCAAAGTGAAGTTAGATACAACTCACCTTCCTCGGCGGAGGCTGCATGGTCGTGTGGCGGCCCAGCTTGCACTGAGACTTAGTTCCTCGCGCCACCGCCTCCCCCCCATATTGATCGCGCTGTATTGATGTGCCAGCGAAACCTATATATAGCGGCGGTAGCGGCTTCCTCGTGGCTCTCCCCTTTCCCCTGCCACTGCCATAGACAGGAAGAACTCGTTGTCATGGTTACAGAATGCCACCTATCCTCTTGCAGAAGAGAGCGTTTTGTTTTGTTTTGATTCCTGTAGGCGCATGAGCTTCCGTTGAGGCGGGAAGAAAAGGATGCGTGCTAGAGCCCTGCATTTACTAATTTCGCTCGAGCGCCTCTTTGAATGTCAATGTCGTTAGGATGAGTGGAAATCCCATGCGTATTTTTAATGACCGTCTATGTACATAAGTTAGGAACTTAATCCAAAATCCATGTTCGGTCATTTAAAAGTGCCTGTCGAAGTTTTATACGGCCATATTCATAGATTTGTATGAATGTGAGTGTTATTGTGAGTGTGCCGGGTTAATATTAATTAACCAATCATCACAAATATAAAAATACATCAGGACTGTCGCTGGGCAGTAACCTGAACACACGTTTCAGCGTCAGATTGTTGACAAGTAACTCCATCTGTTAGCACAACCATAAAGCATCTAATAGATGCTATAGAGTTACCAGGCACTCTTCGATAGACACTGCTGGTGAAAGGACGTGTTTTTTGACGCTACTTCTTACGAGCAAGTCATTGAAGAAAACTTAGTGAATTAGAATTATTTTCGTGTTGTGTTATTTAGTTCTACTGTTGTGTGTAATATATATATAGAATTAAACTATTAGTGATTATAAAACATAAAACTTGTGTTGGCAGAATATCAGCACAACATCACCACAAGTGGAAACCCGATAGCGGGTTCTCACAACATGGCCAATTCGACTCAACGTGTCAACATGGAACACGAATCTACTACACAATCATCTGATTCTGTCGACGGCACAGCCTCTACACCCGTACGAGTCTACAGACGACCAAAGGAAAACCTGAGCATCATTGAAAGCCAACCAGGAGTATTCACTATCGTGACTGCGAGTAAAACATCGCCAACAACAACAGTAACAAACAGCATCAAAACTGTAAGCACAAATATCACATCAACAGTGACACCGACAATAAACAATTCTTCAGCTTCCTCTTCAAAGAGAGAACCTAAACAAACGGAAACCACAAAGAAACAAAAATTAAACCAAGAGGGAAACGAACACTGGCAGTCAAATATACACCCAAGTATACCATTAAGTAATTCATTTTCTCCTCTCGAACAAGAAATGGACCAAGAACATACTTATGAACCCATGGATGACAACAATAAGCAATCCACTACCCCAGATAATACGACTAAAAGAATTAGAATGCCACCAATAGTTGTAAAAAAATTACCAGATGGAAATTTCTTTGAACAAAACAGGACAATACAAAGTAGGCTGAGTCAACCCATAAAAATTAGTTACACATCTGACGGCATAAAATAGCTACACTTCGTGCAGAGCTGACTATGACAAACTCTATAATATCTTACAAAATGAAAAACTTCAATTCTATTCCCATGAACCACGGGAAAACAAACTCCTACAAGTAGTACTAAAACGACTCCCCGCATCTGTTGAATCAGCTGTTGTAAAGGAAGAATTAGAAAAACTAGGCTATGCAATAGAACATGTGCGACAAATGACGATGCCATATCATACACCAGACGGATCCACTCAGCGACGCCCAATTCCAATCTGGGTGACAACACTCCCAAACACTGAATTTTCTAGAACCATTTATCAATTACACGACATCAACAACCACTTAGTAACTATTGAAGCCTACCGACCAACTCCTCACGTAACACAATGTCACAAATGTCAGGGGTTTGGACACACATCAAAACGTTGCAATCTAGAAACTCATTGCGTAAAATGTGGAAACGATCATTTATTTGTAGACTGCCCCTCGAAAGGAATCCAATACCCAGCTAAATGCGCCAACTGCCAAGGAAGACATACTGCCAGTTACGGACAGTGCCCAATTCAACAAGAACAACGAGACTTGCTTCAACAGGAACTGAGAAACAAACAAACCATAAACTCCACAGCAAACAGACATCTACCAATACCAACACAAGACGATTTTCCTACATTGCGACAACCAAGACCGAGAAATTTATCAGCTTTCGAAAACAATTTCGGTTCATCTTCAGCACATTCACAACCTGTTCCTGAATCTCTTGCCGATTCATTAAAAGATA
>NC_091118.1:34308968-34378968 GCF_040183065.1 Periplaneta americana | reverse complement strand
ATATGACTGTTAAAAGTGTGTATAGAAAAATGAACAGAATTAAAATATTAATTTCCTCACTCATTAAAAGATTTGTTAATTAATTCATTCATTTATTCATTTTTTATTTTTATTTTATTGGGTCATTTTACGATGCTGTATCAACATCTAGGTTATTTAGCGTCTGAATGAAATGAAGATGATAATGCCGGTGAAATGAGTCCGGGGTCCAGCATTACCCAGCATTTGCTCGTATTGGGTTGAGGGAAAACCCCGGAAAAAACCTCAACCAGGTAACTTGCCCCGACCGGAATTCGAACCCGGGCCACCTGGTTTCGCGGCCAGACGCGCTGACCGTTCATTTATTCATAAATTCACTGATATATTCATATCTTTATTCGTTCACTGTCTACTCACTCATTAAATTTTATGCTCATTTATTATTTTACACACTTATTAATTTACTAACTCATCCATTCCCATATATTCAATAATTAATTCTCTTATTTTCGCACTTTCATGTATTAATCCATACATACATTCATTCGTACTATCACTTCTTTTCTGACAGACTCATTCACTTATTTACTCCATCACTTATTCACTGATTCATTCAAACACTGACTCACTTCCTTATTCACTTATTTACTCTTCTGTCTCCCATTTATTCAATAAATCACCCACTCATTTATTAAATAATTCACTTAGTTAATTCTGCCATACAATAAATCACTTTTAATTTCTTCATTCATTCAGTTATATACTTATTAATTCAGTCATTAATTAATTCACTTAGTCAATCACTTAGTGAATATTGTACGAAACTGAACTATAAAAGTTGGAGATTTATCCTTCGAAGAGGTGGAAAAATTCAAATATCTTGGAGCAACAGTAACAAATATAAATCACACTCGGGAGAAAATTAAACGCAGAATAAATATGGGAAATGCCTGTTATTATTCGGTTGAGAAGCTTTTGTCATCTAGTCTGCTGCCAAAAAAATCTGAAAGTTAGAATTTATAAAACAGTTATATTACCGGTTGTTCTGTATGGCTGTGAAACTTGGACTCTCACTTTGAGAGAGGAACAGAGATTGAGGGTTTTTGAGAATAAGGTTCTTAGGAAAATATTTGGGGCTAAGCGGGATGAAGTACAGGAGAATGGAGAAAGTTACATAACGCAGAGCTGCACGTATTATATCCTTCACCTGACATAATTAGGAACATAAAATCCAGACGTTTGAGATGGGCAGGGCATGTAGCACGTATGGGCGAATCCAGAAATGCATATAGAGTGTTAGTTGGGAGGCCAGAGGGGAAAAGACCTTTAGGGAGGCCGAGACGTAGATGGGAAGATAATATTAAAATGGATTTGAGGGAGGTGGGATATGATGATAGAGACTGGATTAATCTTGCTCAGGATAGGGACCAATGGCGGGCTTATGTGAAGGCGGCAATGAACCTCCCGGTTCCTTAAAAGCCAGTAAGTAAGTAAGTAAGTTAGTAAGAAAGTAAGTAAGTAAGTAAGTAAGTCAATCACTTAGTTACCTATTAAAGTAATAATTTAATCACTCACTCACGTCCTCATTCACAACTAACGCACGGAACTCTTTCATGCTGTCACACAATCATTAAGCCATTCATTCATTTATCCCTTTTGAAGCGAAAAAATGGTGTTGGAGTAACATACTGTGATGTCCACTGCTGTGGAGTAAAGGTTAGTACGTCTGACCGTGAAACGAGCGGGCCCAGGTTAAAATCCTGGGTGCCTTCTTCTGTAATTTAAAAATCTTGATGACAT
Source organism: Periplaneta americana (assembly GCF_040183065.1). NCBI lineage: Eukaryota > Metazoa > Arthropoda > Insecta > Blattodea > Blattidae > Periplaneta > Periplaneta americana. Next base: position 34,377,189 of record NC_091118.1, on the reverse strand, counting down.
GAGTGTTGTTTCCCCATAATAAGATACTATTTTTTAAAACGCTGTTAAAATAGGCGTAATAGGCAGTCTTCATATATGTTTTAATAGAAAAATCGTTTTTAAACTAAAAAAAAAAATAAAATCCTGGATGACTTAGGGGAGAGTCGGGTAGTATCGGACATCGGGTAGTATCGGACATCGGGTAGTATCGGATAGTGCGTTTCTTTCATCTACTACCATATGGTAGTACCTGAATGACATGCTCACGTTTCTCTTTGCGACATCACAGAAACGTAACCATGTCAATCAGGTACCATCATCGTGTGGTAGATGAAAGAAACACACTGTCCGATATTACCCGATGTCCGATACTACCCGACTCTCCCCTACTACTTAAATGTTCAATATGTTGTTCCTAAGTTAGCTTTGTGTCAACCACATGTCCCTCATTCTGATTCCCGTTATAAAAAAACAACAAGGATTTAATGTTTCTTCGGAAATAATACTTTATAACTTACTGAAATCATAGCTTTTCGCTTGACGACTGTATCCAGAGGGCTAAACAATAGAACAACTAATTAACTTGTTAATAGAAACTTGCGACTACCGCAGCACTGCAGACTTCTACGGAAATACATTTCTTTAACTTAAACCACGAAACTCGTTCAGGAAACTCCTGTCTAGCGTCTTATCTAGGACGAAGATGGTTCAAGGAATGAGGTCACTACAAGTTTGAAGCTGTCACTGTCTCAGATGATTACTACGGATATTTTGTACTAAATAATGCTCAATTCATGTCACTGTCTTTCTTTCTTATTTCTTTCTTCTATAATTTTGTTGAATGTTTCATTATTTTTTATATATTTATATATTTCCTTTGGTTCTTACTCTCACAGTTATTTAATTACTTGTATTCTCTATATTCCCTTTCTTTCTTCCTTCATTGCTTAACTATTTTTATTTGTCATATTTAGTTTCTTCGTTTCTTTCTTAGTCACTTTCTTTCTTCTTTCTGATTTAATTATTTTCTTACTTCTTATGTAATTATTATTCTTTTTTTTTTTCTTTCCTCACTTGACACAGTTTTTATTACTTTGTTAAATTCTTATTTCCTTCAGTTATTCCTGATTTAAATACTTCATTTCTCCGTTATTTTATTATCTTCTTTAGTTTATACTTCGATGTTTTCTTTATTTATTGCTTCATTAATTATTTTATTTGTTCCTTATTTAATTATTTACTTTGTTTTATTTAACTTATTTCTCACACATTTTTCTTTATTTCTTCCTGAATTGAATATTTCATTTAATTATTTTCTTTATTTCTTCCGTACTTCATTATTTTACACGTTTATTTTTCTTTCTTCACTTCACTATATTTTTAAATTCTTTCTTACTTAATTTTTTCTTGATTTCTTCCTTCCTTAAATATTTTATTTCTTCCTTAATTATTTTCTTCAGTTCTTGCTTAATTACTTTTTTCATTTCTTCCTTAATCATTTTTTCTCTCTTCTTACTTAATTACTGTTTTTATTAACTTTTACACCTATTTTTTTGTTCATTAATTCGTTCCTGTCTTAAATATATTCTTTATTTTTTCTTATACAATTATGTTCTTTATTATTTTATGATTTAAATATATTATTTGTCCCGCGCCGTGGCGTCGTGGTCTAAGGCAACCTGCCTAGGACTCGCGGTACGGAATACGCGCTGGTTCGAGTACTCATGGAGAAAGAAATTTTCTCATGAAATTTCGGCCAGTGTATGGGACCGGTGCCCACCCAGCATCGTGATGTACTTGGAGAGCTATGATAGGTAGCGAAATCCGGTTGCGAATACCAGCTGTAACGGCTGGGGGGATCATCGTGCTAAACACACGATACTTCCATTCTGGTTGGATGATCGTCCACTTCTGCTTCGGCATGTGGGCGTGAGGCCAGCAGCCGGCTGGTCGGTCTAGGCTCTTCACGGGCTGTAGCGCCACGGATTATTTTTATAAATATATTATTTATTCCTTATCTAAACAGGCACTATATTTTTTCTCACTTGTTAATTTTCTTTATTCTTCTTTTATTATCTTCTTTACTTTTTGCTTACTTAAATTTTCTTTAGTTCTTACTTACGTAATTATTTTCTTTATTTCCTCTTTCCTTAAATATTTTATTTTTTACTTAATAATTAGGTACGTTTTCCTCCTTATTAATTATTTTCTTTATTTTCCTTCTTTAAAACTTGTCTTTAAGTTTTACTTTTCTTATTTATTTCTTTCTTACATAATAATTTTCTTTGTTGTTTCATGTTTAATTATTTTCTTGATTCCATTTTCTCCTCCTTACTTATTTTCTTTAGTCCTCCCTTACTTAATCAGTTTCTTTATGTCTGTCTTACATAATTACGTGTATTCATTTTCTTCGGTTATTATTTGTTTCCTTTAATTATTTTATTTATTTCCATATCTAATTAATTTTATTTCTTCCTCATTTTTCTTTAATTTCTTTTAATTATTTGATTAATTTATTCTTAATTATTTAATTTACTTATTTCAATATCTAATTAATTTTATTTCTTCCTTATTTTTCTTTATTTTCTTTTAATTATTTTATTAATTTATTCTTAGTTATTTAATTTATTTTGCAATAAATTAATCATTTTCTTTATGTATTTCTTCCCTATTAGAGAGAGAGAGAGAGAGAGAGAGAAATAAATCGTTCGGCCTTAATTAAGGATGACCACGTGGATCCGAAAATTAATACCAAATAAATATATTTAATAGAATATGAATATTATTATAAAAATAAAATGTAATAATTAAGCACCATTGATTATCAATTATAAAATAAAATCTTAGAAGATGACCTTAAAATTATACTTATAAATAAAAGATTTTATTTAAAATTAGCGTATCCTTAATTAAGACCTTCTGAGTGGTATAAATGAAACTGTATAATCTGCAGGAAATCTTTAAGAATTTGTCAGATAATTTTTTTTTATTTAAAAATATGGTATTAATAATTGTTTTAAAAATTTCTCTTTCTCTCACTTCTTCATCACATCTTTTGTTTAGATTTGATTTTTCTTCACCACTTCCTCCCTTTCTTCATTTTTCTTTCTGTCTTTCTTTCTTCATTATTTTTTTATCATTTATATACATTTTTAATTTTTGTTTATCATTTATATAGATTTTTAATTTAATTTTTTATTATAGTTTATTTTTGTTCTACGTACTTTTCTTTTGGTATAAAACGACACATCTATTAGGCTTGTCTGAAGAAGCCAGGACTATAACCAATGATGTGGTCTACCACCAGTAATACCGTTTTTTGTGTCTATTGAAACATTTAGTTTTCATGACATGTGCTGTTTCTGCAATCCCCGATTCACTTGTTTTATCTTTGCCTTTTAGTTATCTTCTTTCTCCCCTTCTTCTTACTATCTTACCTTTCTGAGTGTATGATAGTGAGTAGATAGGGAGTAGATACTTCTTTCTTATATTTTTCTTTCTAGTTTTGCTTCTTATTTATTTTTATTTACTTCTCATCTATTCTTTTTCGTCTTTTTCTCTTCATATTTTCTTGTTTCTTCCTTAATTTACATATTTATGTATTCCTTATTTCTATTATTTACTCCTCTTTTTACCATCCACCTTTCATATTCTCCTTTCTTCCATCAGTTAGAAATGGTCAGTAAATTTAGCTTGGAGCTCTCTCATTCATGGACAGCGTTTGTTTACGAGCAGTAAATATACTATAATTAACCCTCAACTTTACTTCCCATACGAATAAAATCATGGTTTGGATTTTTATCAACAGTAATCTCACTAGAGGTTTTGATTTATCTAGAGAAAATCAAAACTCGAGTGGGATTTAATTGACTATTACACGATTAGAAGAAAGTATATAAAGATTAGAAGTAACAAAGTACTGCAATACAATAAAATATTAATTGGCTTACGAAAATACAACTGTCTTCAAATGTATTATTGCACCATCTCAACATTACGCTAGATGGCAGTAGTGTTTTATCATTATGTTTTCTTGGTATCAGTTGTGCCAACTATGGAATCTTCATTGAACTCTGTGGACGGTTATTAGCTCTCTATGTACATTGGTTACTAGTCAAGAAGGCTTTGTTGATTCAATTTCATTTTTATTAAAACATTTGCATTCCACTTGGATCATCCGGATCCCAGTAATCAACGTCACTTGACAGATGATTTTCAATAAATCTTAGTATTAAACAATCTCTGATACGTGACTATCCATAATATCATATAGCAGAAGCTATAACAAACATAACCTAAATAATATAAATAAGTGTTAGAAAACTTTTAATTAGGGATGACGAAATAAACAAAAAACGTTTTAATTAACGATGATGATGAAATAAAAAATAAACATGAATAATTTTAAAAGAAACAATTATTGAAAGTACAATTTTCGAATTTGAATGTTTTAGTGGTTGGTGGTTCAGTTGATGTTATATTGGATTTGTTCGTAAAAGAAGTGAACTCGTTGAAGTACATGGTGTATCCCTCAACTTATTCAGGGTTTCCGAATGGTGCTCTTCATATATGACCAGTATTCTTTATTAATTCTTGTTCTTGAATGCCAATGCGAGTCATATTTGAAAGTGGTGTGCATCGACTGGAGTGGTTTGTAATTTTCTGTTTTTTGACGTCCAGACCCGTGCAGTTTGAAATGTTGGCAAACAAAGAAACAAATGCTTGGGTAGTGATAAAAATAAACAGATGCTAGGGACGCGATAAAATTAAACAAATGCAAGGGACGCGATAAAATTGTGCGATAAGCAGCCATGACTGGTTGAAAGACGTCCTTTCGTACCGTTTTATTGGTCAAAAGTAGTGTGACGTAGTAAAAGTGTAATAGTCATCCTTAAACGTCCATAAACCTCGGTCAGTCTTGAACTCACGAACCTCAGATCCATTGATAAGCATGAATCTTTAGACAATTGAGAACTACTTGGTTTTCTTCTGTTATTTTTCCAAGTCATTCTTTTAATTGGTGCTGACCACATGATCAGAAATTCAGCTATTTGTGAACTTATTTTTGCCTCACGCATCGTTCTTCTCTTATTCTTAAATTTCCCCTCATCCTCTTCCACTTAAAGTGTCAAGTATTAAATATTATCCTTTGAGGTTTCACAAAATTTTCGCAGCGTTTCCTGTGTCTTTCCATCCGTTTCCTTTCAGCTTTATAATTATACGTTGTTTCATTCAGACTTATATTCTCCATTCTTAATAAGTTCACCCTGTGTTTTATGTGACGTTCTTTAATTATATCGTTTAGTAAATTTATTAGGAATTATTTTCTTACACAATCTACGCCTAATTCTAAACTTTTGAGTACGGTAATTTTACTTGAAGAAGGAAACCCCATTTCTGCTGCTCATGTTTCACTATCCACTCTGTTTTAGAAATCTGAATTCTCGTTCAGGTTGTAATTTTCATAAATTAAAGAAAATATAAGCGTATACTATCAGCGTATTCCGAATCTCAGCGCTGAGCAATCTGATGGCATCACGGTGTTCCGAATTCCAACCACTCCACCGGTGTCGCACCGGTTCCATCAGCTTGCAGAGGTGGTGGCAAAGTCCATCACTGAATGTGATTGGTTCTCGCAAAGGACGGGAATTAGCAGACGAATGACATCGTTTCATGGCGGTGTGTTCTGCTTTAGTTCTGCTGTATTATTTGTAATGAGGACAACGTAAAAACAATATGTTAATAGCTTATGAGCGAACATGTCAAAGCACCAGTTATTACTACTGGTTCAAGAAATACATTATTTATGCTCTCTTTTCTTTGAACGAGATGACAGTACGGAAATTTCGCAAAATGTTGCTAGCGTAGCACAGACAACAACTTGTACAGCCGCCATGTTACCCATTGAACCTTCCAGTAGTTTTGTTCCTATTTCGCTGCAGCGTGACGTCATTAATATCCACCGGTCCGATGAGATCGGAATACGCTGTGTGTGTTCTGATGCAAGGTATGGAAAATAAAAAGATATATCTCGGAAAGCGTTTTTTCTTAATAGATCCTTATTATTTTCTAAAACTGTTAGAGAAATTATCGTAGTGAAATGAAATGTTTACCCGGAGTGGTTTAAAAAGTCTCGAGACCAAGAACCTACCTGATAAAAACCTTCTTGTGGAATAATATTTTAGGAACATATTGATCATTTCTGAAGGGGAAAAGAGTTTAAAAGCTAATGAGGAAAGATATGAAATGAGGGGTCAGAAGCCAAGGCGCATAAGTACATTTATGTTACTTCTGAAAAAATATGATTAAAAATGTTTAAGTTTTCGTAAATTCCGTGAAGTTTTAATTTTAAATTTTAAAGTGTGATATCGTTAAAAGATATATACCAATGTTATTTAGTCAAGTGTCCGAAGACAGGTTTGAACCTCTTATGTAACACCAATAAGGCATCACTCATGAGGCAGCTAGGCCAGGAGATAATGGGGTAGTGTGGCCAGTTCCTTTTACCCTCCAATGCATACATCGCCGATTAGCTATATATTCCACTAATCAGACTTCAGATGCATACAAATAATTGTTCTTCCTCGGACACATATCGTCAAGTGAGATGTACTGCCTGATAATAGATACACATATCAGCCAGAACCTCAATCAGAAGTAGTATATCCCATTGCCACTAAAAATTATTTTGCCTTAGCTTATCCTGGATGCACTTGACTCATTTTTTTAGAAATGTCACTTGTACCTCTTTGCTTCTGACCCCCTCAAATGTATTGAAGACATGGATTACGATGACATTGTTTTGTTTTGTTTTATTTTATAGCATTTACTTCAGTGCGACTACTATTACAATAAAATTGTTTGGTGATAAATTACATTATGATTCGCAGCTTCTCGTATGTTAAATTTTATTTATTGCTAAAAATTTTTTGTAGTGTTTCATCTCTTATACTAGATGTAGGTTAATCTATCTCTTAACATTGTTTCTATTGTTAAATGTTAATCAAATTTACACTAATTAATTAGCATTTTAAACGTAGATTTTAATTCTAAAATTGACTCACCATATTCTTGATTCCTTAGGGGAGAGTCGGGTGTATCGGACATTGGGTAGTATCGGACAGTGCGTTTCTTTCATCTACCACCATATGGTAGTACCTGAATGACATGGCTACGTTTCTCTATGCGAGATCACCACAGAAACGTAATCATGTCAATCAGGTACTATCATCGTGTGGTAGATGAAAGAAACTCACTGTCCGATATTACCCGATGTCCGATACTACCCGACTCTCCCCTATATAAAATTTATATCTTTCTATCATTACATTTCTATCTTGAACAAATCTTTCCTTAGTTAATTTCTCATAATTATTGATGTCTTGAATATTTTTAGGAGCTGTCCACGATTTAATTTTTGAGTAAGTTGAAGTTTCAACCACAGGATACGATGGGATTACTTGTAATATTTAATTTTAATAGAGATAATATCAACAAACCTTGCAGAGTTTTGTAGTTTTTAATAACCCATACACAGCTGTACTAAGAAAATTACACAACAGAGAATGAGATCTGTAAATTCATGATAATTATAACCTTCGTAATAAGTTTCGAAGTTTTCAGTAACCAATATAGAGACGTTCTCAGAAAATTATACAAATGAAGATCGACCTATTGGCATTATGATGTCAGAGAATCTGTTGGAAATTCTGGAGCGATAGCTTCCATGATAATATTTATTTTAGTGTTTTGTTTTATTCCGAAAAGCTATTAATTCTCAAAACTGACGACAGATGGATTTTGGAAAATAGGAAAATTGGCATTTTATTTTTCCGCACATCGTTGGATGCCAACGTTCAAAATGAGGGGTCATTCATTAGAATCCGTTCAGCCGTTTTCCTGTAATTTTCATTACCAATTCAAATTATATATTTAAATTATGGCTGTTCAGCATCGTTTCAGAATGCAATATGGACAAACGTATCAGACAACGAATGGCAGAATTGCCATTCTCAATGTGACTGTAATTTACATACATTAAATAAATAAGTAAATAAATAAATAAATAAATAAATAAATAAATAAGTAAATAAATAAATAAATAAATAAACAAAGAAACAAACAAACAAAAAACAAACAAATAAATAAATACGAGTACATAAATAAATAAAATTAAATAAATAAATATAATAAATTAAAATAAATAAATAAATAAATAAATAAATAAATAAATAAATAAATAAATAAATAAATAAATAAATAAATAAATAAATAAATAAATAAATAAATAAATAAATAAATAAATAAATAAATAAATAAAGTATACAGTATGTTCGGATGAAAGGTATCCAAAATAAAAACGTGTATTTCGAAAAGCATTTCATATATATATATATATATATATATATATATATATATATATATATATACTTCCATAGCAAACTGAATCTCTTAAAATTTTATCCACACCATGCTCAAGAGCATGCGCCAGCTGATGACCTTGGACGAACTCAGTAAACAATGTTGATACCGCAGGAGAAGGTTGTATACATGCTGTGGTTAGCTAAGTTAAAATATATTATGACTGTTGAACGTCATTTTGGAACGAAATATGGACCGATTTGCACTTAATTCTGTAAAACAACGAAGCGCAGGTTCAAATAACGCTTTTAACTGTCGAAGTTGTCGAAATTCAATGAGGCCGATAAATGGTATACAAATTTCTGTTGAAGCCGTCAATGGGCAAGGTTCATTTACCTGTCATAAATGTACGACACGGAAATCGTAGCTTTATTTCAGAAACTGTGCTCATGATTTTATCATCCTCTGAAACTATCATACTAGTCTGGGTTTCAACTCACGAACCTCAGACCCAAGTTAAGTGTCAAAGATGTTTGGAAGTATAGTTAGTTTCAGAATTTCTTTGCTTAATTTGGCCAAGTAAATTATTTAATTACTTATATTTAATAATTTTATACGAACAAATTATATTCTGTTAATTATCGATGCCGGAGGGTTCCCTCAGCTCGCTCGTCGATAAAAACTTGCCGTTTTACGGTTTAGCGAAGTAATGTTCACAAAGATATATTTACTGATATTAACTAATACTTGTTCATGTGGCTATGGTGAGATACATTCAAAGTTGAATGTCGACGTTTTCCTTCTTTACTACAAGAAATAAATATAACAAAATGAATGGTGACGGCGATGTTGGTGAGGGTGAAATTAATACAAAACATTTGAATAATTGCTCCACGCACAGGAGGTGTTGCAGCCAGGGGTATTAATCTATCTTAATCTAATATTAAAAACTTGTATACTGTGATCGTAAAACTCAAGAAATGCAGTGAATTAGATGTAGCGGTAAATGTATTCAAGAATCTCGTGATGAAGTACATTTGCTACAGAAGAACGTTCATTTTGCTGCTGTTCAGAATAAAACTCCTGCAATAATTAGCCCCGACTACACGCCACGCAAGAGAGACAGAGAAGTTGCCGATCCCTCGCGGCGATTCCACGAAAGATATAAAAGACAGCGATGTTTATAGGGGAGCTTTCTGCAATTAATGTAACAACTGCGATTTCACTTGCAGTTTTTTGCATGTGTCTGAAGTGAAAGCTGCTTAGATGTACTTTTCCGTTGTGGGATTGAAATATGCAGAACTTAGCTCGACTCCCGTCATAGATACGGACAGCAGTTGAGTTTTCTGACACCATCTAAACTGGTTACAAGTAATCGGTGTAGTATAGAGGTAGTGAGCGGAGCTTGTACCTCAAAACTGTGCTTGGGAAGGGGTTCGAATCCCGTTTGGGCTGATAAAACTAAGTTTTCGAGTCTTCCTCAACTGTAAAGCAAATACCAGGTAACTACATGGCTGATTCTGAAACTCACGTCGCTACTACTAATTCTACCGACGCTATATAACCAAGGGTTAATTATACATTGTTAAATAACCAAACAAATATAAATAAATAATTTATTAGAAAACAGTTTTTTTAATTTTTCATCATTAAATTAAAGGTTATATAATAATAATAATAATAATAATAATAATAATAATAATAATAATAATAATAATAATTATTATTATTATTATTATTATTATTATTATTATTATTATTATTATTATTATTATTATTGTATCTCCAATGGGGGGTAGCCCTATTTTACATATGGAGGCTATATAATGCCAGCAATTGAAAATAGTAATTCAAAATGGTGTAGAAAACCCATTTGCAAAACAAGACAAATACACTAATTCCTAGATTAAAAAATTGCCACGTTGTTTCCAAGAACATAAAGGGCCCGTGCCTTCCAGGTTGTCGCAGTTCTCAGCGTGTTTGACAGTCGACCGACTTTGGTAAGCCTGCTTTCTGCGGTAGAGATACAGTATTTTGAAATTACAATAATTATTCATTTTCTTACACGTTTCTCATTGACTTCACACCCTTAAATTTTGAGCAGTAATTTTTCATAAAGTTTTTAGTTGCTATAGATCTATGCAAAAGATAGTAAATATCAATACCTTAAAAACAATATACTTTGCATACTTCCACTCGGTAATGAGTTTTGGAATAATATTCTGGGGAAATTCCACAGATAGTAACAATATATTTCTATTACAAAAAAGAGTCATTAGAATAATAGTAGGTGCGAAATCTAGGGAGTCGTGTAGGACTATTTAAAAAAAACTACAAATAATGCCCATGGCTTGTCAGTATATCTTTTCATTAATAGTCTTCCTCGTATGTAATCGTGAAAACTTTGTAACTAATTCATAGCATAAATACACGTCAAAAAAATGACTTTCATACTCCATCGGCAAGTGTATAGTGGTATCAAAAAGGAGTGCTTTATATGGCAGTAAAAATTTTTAATAGCCTCCCTATCGATATAAAAAATGAAACTCAAAACATAAAATTATTTAGGGCCAAATTGAAGAAGTACCTAATTTCTCACGCCTTCTATTCTGTAGGTGAATTCATGACATTCAATAACACTTCATGAAATTGATACTAAAACTATGTGTTGTACTAGTAGACTATATTGTAAATCTCGTCTCTATATATTTAATCTAGACTGTGACTATAAATTAAGATTTTATAATAGTATTAAGTTTTTTGACTTGTTCCTTATTCTAGCTGTAAGCATGTATGAATACCACGGAATGTTAATAAATACAATACAATACAATAAAATGAACATACAAATTTCTGTGCTCTAAAACAGACATTTCTTTCCCTTTTACAAGATGAAAGCAAAGCAAAGAGGAACCATAATAATAATAGTAATAATAATAATAATAATAATAATAATAATAATAATAATAATACATTTTAAATAGGTATATATAATTTCCCAAAAAATTACATCTACCTTTTCCTTTTTTAATAAAATGCTAAAAAGTGAAGATTGGTAAAAAATACTCTAAGTACACGAATCAAAAGCACTTTGAAAGGGTGTCATGATTTTTTCCGGGATTATACTGAAAATATTATATTTCACTTCCATCATTCGTTGACGAATTTACTCGCAGATGCTGAATGTGAAAAATATCCGTAAAATAGTTTGGTACAAATTGCTGTACAGAGAGAGACTAGTACTAAAATCATTATATTCCAGGTCCATTATTCCCTAATAAATTGATTCATAGTTACTGAATACGAATAAAATTCGTCCAATAGTTTAATAAAAATCGCTGTACACAGACAGACTAGTACTTAATTATTATATTTCACGGGAATTATTGCTGGATAAATTGACTCGTAGTTGTTAATATGAACAAAATCTGTCCACTAGTTTAGTATAAATCGCTGCACACAGACAAACTAGTACAAAATTATTTTATTAAATCATTCCCTGATAAATTGATTCGTAGATACTGAATATGCATAAAATTCGTCCAATAGTTTAGTCGAAATCGCTGTACAGCAGAAATACTAGTACTGAAATTATTGTATTTAATGTAGCCTACATCATTCCCTGATAAGTTGATTCGTAGATACTAAATATGAACAAAATCCGTCCAGTAGTTTAGTAGAAATCACTGTACACAGACGAGTACTGAAATTATTGTATTTCATGTACATCATTCCCTGATAAATTCATTCGTAGATACTGAATATGAACAAAATCCGTTCAGTAGTTTAGTAGAAATCACTGTACACAGACTAGTACTGAAATTATTGTATTTCATGTACATCATTCCCTGATAAATTGATTCGTAGATACTGAATATGAACAAAATCCGTCCAGTAGTTTAGTAGAATCACTGTACACAGACTAGTACTGAAATTATTGTATTTCATGTACATCATTCCCTGATAAATTGATTCGTAGATACTGAATATGAACAAAATCCGTCCAGTAGTTTAGTAGAAATCACTGTACACAGACTAGTACTGAAATTATTGTATTTCATGTACATCATTCCCTGATAAATTGATTCGTAGATACTGAATATGAACAAAATCCGTCCAGTAGTTTAGTAGAAATCACTGTACACAGACTAATACTGAAATTATTGTATTTCATGTACATCATTCCCTGATAAATTGATTCGTAGATACTGAACATGAACAAAATCCGTCCAGTAGTTTAGTAGAAATCACTGTACACAGACTAGTACTGAAATTATTGTATTTCATGTACATCATTCCCTGATAAATTGATTCGTAGATACTGAATATGAACAAAATCCGTCCAGTAGTTTAGTAGAAATCACTGTACACAGACTAATACTGAAATTATTGTATTTCATGTACATCATTCCCTGATAAATTGATTCGTAGATACTGAACATGAACAAAATCCGTCCAGTAGTTTAGTAGAAATCACTGTACACAGACTAGTACTGAAATTATTGTATTTCATGTACATCATTCCCTGATAAATTGATTCGTAGATACTGAATATGAACAAAATCCGTTCAGTAGTTTAGTAGAAATCACTGTACACAGACTAGTACTGAAATTATTGTATTTCATGTACATCATTTCCTGATAAATTGATTCGTAGATACTGAATATGAACAAAATCCGTCCAATAGTTTAGTAGAAATCACTGTACACAGACAGACTAGTACTAAAATTATTATATTTCGCATGAATCACTTCTGGATAAATTGACTCGTAGTTTCTGATATGAACTAAATCAGTCGAATAGTTTAGTAGAAAAATACACCGTGTCTCGCTTAGAGGAATCGAGAAATAAATGATAGTTTCAAGTGTAAATAATGGTTTAATGACATAATTTTTTACATAACTTGATGTAAAAACTCTCCAAGTTTCGGAGAATGGTGAATGCAACTCGATGTGTGCGCCTTTGAGTTGCCTTGCAGACATCTAAACGACGGTATTCAACCTCCCGCCAAGTGTTCTGTTTGTATACATAATAGACAACATCATAAGGAAGACAAAACAAAAACCCAACAAACACAAAAACACAACACAAACACAAGAACAGAAGAAATACATCACACTAACATACGAAAACAAAAACACACACAAGATCGCATCCTCATTCAGAAAACAGAAATACAATATAGCATACAGAACAGAAAACACACTACAAAGACATCTCAACACACAAACAACACAAACAAATAAATACAACCACACAGGCGTATACAAACTCACATGCAATAGTTGCGACAGTTTCTACATTGCACAGACAGGCAGATCATTCCAAACTCGATACAAAGAACACATTAAAGCAATAACCAGAGGACACAATACATCTACATATGCCGAACACATAACTAATGCTAACCACACATACAATAACATAAATACAGACATGGAAATCCTACACATACAACCCAAAAACCAAAAACTCAACACACTAGAACAATATGAAATATAAAGACACACTAAAACAATCCTGATCAAATTCTCAACACACAGATCAATTTCAGAACACACACACTATTTGACACCACATTTCAACACTTTTCAACAATCGAACGCACCCACACAACAGGCAGCGAAGTACGAGATGACGCCGAGATCAAATAGGCTCTGAGGATGGTATGAAGAAGCGCCGAAACAGCTGTAAGCCGCACATGCTTACACAATTAACACGAGTAAGATCGCCATTTAATCAATTATTCATTAATTACATCTCTTATCATAGACCTATACTGTCTATTTGTAAACGGAAACAAAAATAAAACATTGAAACCAACACAACTGTAGTTTCATTCCTGAAACTAGGTGAGGTATTCTGTGTGCCGGTGTATCCCTAATACAGCACGAGTTTATTTAGTAGCACGGTTATGCCCGTATATGTGATTAATGTAATTTTGGTTGTCCTCTTCTGTGAAAATTTTGTATATAAGCGGTTTAATAAAGCCAGGAAGTGGCTCCTTAACGCCATTCGCTAATCTGGATTGTGTAGGTGGGTTCCCGCAACTGATTGACTGAGCCATGCGACCCACTTCCTACCACATCCCTTCCTATTCATCTGGGCAGTTGGATGCCGCACTGCGGAAGGATACAGTAGTACCACAGCAAAGTACTCCCCTACTCCATGTTGGTTCCGCAGCTACCTTCACGCTCAAGGATTTATAAAATTCTGCGTCCAATACACACGGAAAGCCTAGCAAGCTTATAATTCTACAATTCATGTTTAATGTTCCTATAAGTTGTATTGATAAACATATACCATTTTTGTTTTCAGTTTAAAGACAGAAGTTAAGTTTTAGACTGAAAAAAAAAATTGTATATCTTTATAAGCTTGTAATTTAAAACTCATCCGCTCGCCATAGATTTGACAGAAGTTTTGTATTCCAAGATTTAAGCCACAGTGGCATTTGTCGCATTTTGCTACTCGACTTCTAAAATTGCAACAAACTTTGAACGTAAATGTGCAAAAATGCGACAACCAGATTGGACTTCGGAAACGAAGCTGGCACTGGAGAAAATTAAATCACAGATGTGTTTGAACCAATCTGAATTTAAATAAAATGCTAGTGGCATGCGTATTATTCAAAAAGGCATTGAGCAATAGATGTTCAGGAATTGATTTCAAAGAATTGATGCAATTCGTACAAGTTAAGTGAACAATTTCTTCTAATTGATTTATATAATTCCATCGCATACTGTAAATAATGAAGGGTTGATAGGAAAAACAACCCATGTCAAAAAAACACTTTTTTCATGGGAGCGAAAAACATTATATCTCGTTATGTAAAAAGGATAAGAAACTTAAAGTATAAGTATAAATACCCCAATGCTTTATAAATATATTGCTTGTATTTTAAGCATACACAGACGCCACATGATTTTAGCTTTCCATTAGTACCAATATCTCATTTTCGGCTAAAACTGACATGGGTTGTTTTTTCTATCAACCCCTGTGAGCGAGAATTTAGTTGCGTGAATCTTGTAAAAACTGGAATTAGAAACCGCCTTTGAGTAAAAAGAGTTAGCACTCTGCTAACAATAAATCTTGAAGGGCCTACTATAGTCACGACGCTGTTATTCCCGGCATGACTCCTCCTCTTTGCTTACGTCTTAGGAAGTCAAGGCTCTATAAAGTCTAGGTAGGTAGTATCGTTCGCCATTTTTGTTCTTTCGTTGCCGAACTACCAGACGAGGGATCTATTTGCCGCACCGTTAAACATTATTATGTCGTAGCTCCTATGATAATAAATCAAACGCACTGTAATTCAGCAAATAGGCTAATTGAGCGACAAATAACGTCCTCGTATGTTTTCTGCGAACGCCAACGAAAGAGCCAAAATGGCGGGCGATTATATATTAAGTATTTATCCAGTCTTAGGAAATGCTTAACTTCTTCATCAGCGAATCACAAGACGCACACGTTTAAATGAAGCCGACCTGCAACGTGATTGGCTGCCGGAAATTAGAGCGACGGGACTATATTAAAAACTTTCAATGTTTATAGTACCCATAAAATAATGTATTTTAATGTGGTGTAAATTCAGCAGTAATTGATTCTAAACATACTACGTACGCCCTCAGTCGTTTAAAATTAGGTTGTTTATAAATATTTTAAATGCACAGAATTAGTTTTTTAGATATAATTTTTATTCTATTGTTATTATTATTATTATTATTATTATTATTATTATTATTATTATTATTATTATTATTATTATTATTTTAAACAGTCATTACTTTGTTTTTTCCATCAGTACTAATATATAGGTAATTAAAAAGTCGAGGAACAGCCACAGTAAAGAAGATGAGTATGCGGATGTTCGGTGGGAGGGAATGGATAATATTGAGGAATGTTGTGATCGTGTGTCTAGGTTATGGTGGGTGAATAAATTTTGAAAACGAGACGCCAGATAGACAGGAATGGATAAATGCAATATATGAAAGAGGAGGGAAAGACAGTCGATTTTCGTACGATCTTCTAGATGGAGCCAGGACAACATTTCGAGGGATGGTGTTACGTGATCAGCCCGGCGAATATTGCAGACGAAACGGACGCACATATCATGTACACGTTTCAGTCTCTGCGCCAAAGTAACACTTAGGTCAGTAAACAGAATATCACAGTAATCAAAGTGGGGCATCACAAGTGTTTGCACTAAAATCTTTTTCAGGGAAAAGATAGAAAGTTCTTCAGTTGCCTAAACGAGTGGATTAGTGAGAATTTTTGCAAGTTTCTGTAACTTGAATGTTCCAATTTAAACTTTTATCCATTATATGCTACCGTTAAAACCTGAAATCTGGCAAAACTAGTTTCAACTACTAAAAACTAGTCTTAAGAATGTAAATAGAAAGCGAATTTTCTTAAGATATAGAGTCAATGATAGGTTAGGTTTGGTTTGTTTAGGTTTTTATTTTTTTAAAGACTTTTACCAAACTAAAACATAAACAAACCAAACATAACCTGTCATTGATTCTAGATCTTACGATAACTCTCTCTCATTTGTTTAAACTAGTTTTTACTAGTTGAAAATGGTTTTAACTGATTTCAGGTTTTAACTGTAACATATACAAAGTGGTTCATAAGTACCTGTAAAAACTTTGTGAGTATAATGTAGAGGTAAAACTAAACCTAAATTTTTCTATACAACTTTTCCCGGAAATCCTTACTTTCAGAGTTATGATGCAAAATAGAAAATGTCCTATTTTGCTTAGGTATAAAAAACATGGACTAGTAAAGCCTTCGGATGTGTAATGCTCGCCTATATAGCGACTGCCTTGGATGTTTGTTATTCGTACATCCCTATTACGTACAGTTGATTTCGACTTGATAAGATTTTGTTTACTGTACGTAGGTATGTACTGATTTTAGAATTTTACAGATCCCATTCAACTAATTCCGAACTGTTTCATACCTATTTTGATGTCACTACTGTAGTTATGCTACGTTCAGAATTTGAGTGGCATAAACACCTTCAGAAAACCTCTAAGGTCTGGTGATCTGGCTGGCCAAGCAACTGATGTTGCACGATCTATCTTACCGTACACAACTGAAGTCTACTGAACTAACAACAAAATGAATGTGTACCTACGGGACGTGGTGACTGTATGTACTGCAACAGTGCCATACAACCAAACAAACCTACGTACAGTAAACAAAGTCCTATCAGATCGGAATCAACTGTAGTGGGGTGTACGAATAAGAAGCATCTACCGCAGTCGCTATGTATGTGAACATGACACAGCCGAAGGCTTTACTGGCCCATGTTTTTTATGCCTGGCAAGATATGGTATTATGCATCATAACTCTGAAAGTAAGGATTTGCGGGAAAAGTTCTATAGAACATTTTAGTTTTATTTTTACCTCTATATTACACCCATAAAGTTTTTAAAGATATTTATGAATCATCCTGTATAGCTAAGTTTTTTTACTGATTCACCGAAAGGAATTTTTTTGCCGTTTATTTTAATTGGAGGTAGATTTACTTGAATGACCCACAATATTGACTGTGATTTGTGTGATTTTAATTTAAGTTGGAATTTCCGTGTTCATGATCAAATTGAGTCGAGATCGTCATTAATTTTAGTTATTGCGTCATTTATCTTGGAATTTTATGTATATTTGAAGGTCGTCTGCGTAGAGATGGTTTCGGCAGTACTTTAAAGATTCTGATGTCTTTTATACATATTTACTTACTTATTGGCTTTTAAGGAACCGGAGGTTCATTGTCGCCCTCACATAAGCCCGCCATTGGTCCCTATCCTCAGCAAGATTAATCCATTCTCTATCATCATATCCCACCTCCCTCAAATCCATTTTAATATTCTCTTCCCATCTACGTCTCGGCCTCCCCAAAGGTCTTTTGCCCTCCGACCTCACAACTAACACTCT
Organism: Periplaneta americana; assembly: GCF_040183065.1. Taxonomy (NCBI): domain Eukaryota; kingdom Metazoa; phylum Arthropoda; class Insecta; order Blattodea; family Blattidae; genus Periplaneta; species Periplaneta americana. The sequence continues at coordinate 34,358,915 of NC_091118.1, read as the reverse complement.
GTATTCATTTCTGGATTCCTCCATACGTGCTACATGCTCTGCCCATCTCAAACGTCTGGATTTAATGTTCCTAATTATGTCAGGTGAAGAATACAATGCGTGCAGTTCTGTGTTGTGTAACTTTCTCCATTCTCCTGTGACTTCATCCCTCTTAGCCCCAAATATTTTCCTAAGCACCTTATTCTCAAACACCCTTAACCTATGTTCCTCTCTCAAAGTGAGAGTCCAAGTTTCACAACCATGAAGAACAACCGGTAATATAATTGTTTTATAAATTCTAACTTTCAGATTTTTTGACAGCAGACTGGATGATAAAAGCTTCTCAACCGAATAATAACAGGCATTTACCATATTTATTTTGTGTTTAATTTCCTCCCGAGTGTAATTTTTTATATTTCATGTCTTTTTTATGTCATTTATATAGATTGAAAATAATAGAGGACCGAGAACTGATCTCAGTAATGCATCGTAATTCCGGATTAACAATTGGAAGCGTGCACTATCGACGTAAACATGGAAACAGAAGTTACAAAGAAAAATGACGTCACAGAAATTCATTATGTTACTTTAAAATGTAGTGTAATTTCGTATTAACAACTGGATACGTTAGCAATTGACGTAAACATGGAAACAAAGGTTAGGGAGAAAAATGACATCATAGAAATTCGAGCTCAGTGACGTTATTTCCATTTTGTCTGATAGCTTTTATTGTAGTTTCATTAAATCTCTGCGTAATTGATATCAAAGTGAGACAGTTCACCGCAGGATTGTGCGTAATCCGATCATGGATAATGATGTCACCCATGACCGCCTGACCTTACTACTAACCCGCATAACGGAAGTGTCGGAGAAGTTGCCGCTTGACCTAGGCGCTCTCTGTGTTGTTTCCTATACGTCAGACAAGAGCGTCATGGAGTCTCTCTATTGTGCCGTATCTGATGACTCGCTCGTCAACGGAAATTTTAGGGCTACAAACACAATGCAGACTTAAACGTAAAGGTAACTAACTGCAGTGCAAATTGCAAAGAGAGATAGGGAAGATAACGCCTACTGCAAAAAACATCCCCCTCCTGCTCATACACTGCACAGATTCCGAGATATTGGTAGATAAAAACCGAACTTACGCTGTCGGTATCCCATGTGCAATATCTTTAGCAAATACAATTAATTACTTATTAAGAGGACACTGCACTAAAAATAACATTTTTTTTCCTAATCATATTTTAACCAAATTCTGAGAGCATGTTTACTATGTAAAGGACTAACAAAATCCAAATTTTTAACTTCTAAATGTTTCTGACTTTTAATTTTTTTATTTTTTCTATTCTTTTTAGAAATATTTTCAAACCCAAATTTTAGTATAAAATCTGAATTTTTAAGCTTCGTTTTTTTGTTACATCCACAAGATATAGAGAAACATTTCTATGCATTCATTTTATGAAACATCTCATTTATTCATCTTCAATTTTTTTAATTTAAAAATGTAATTTTTCCTATAATTAATAAAAAAATATTAATAAAATAATCTAGCAGTATTTCTGACAAACTAAATATACAGAAACATGTAGCTACATCATAAATACTTGTAGTAAAAATTTCATCCAGATTGATTAATATTTGGCATTAAAAATTGGTGTTGAATCAAGAAAAATAAACTTACGGAAAAATGGATTTGAAAGTAAAAAGAAAATTTATGTAAATTAAAATTATCCTCAGCTGCATTCATTTAGTAACTTCAGGGAGCTAACTTTAGAACAAAAAGTTACTAGATTTGTAAAAAAAATAATTCTTTGATGAAAAAATAATTTTGACAGCTCTTTAAATGCCACCCCAACCTTACAGCCTTAATAAAAAAAAATTAAACATATTTGTAATTAGAATTGAACTAAAACCATCTCGGGTATGGAAATATTCATTCTAAAGAAGTGAAATAGTCAATAATTTTTTGTAAAGTAATCATGAATTCCAGTGGAGTCTTTCTTTGAAACATTTGAAATAATTTGTTGGTATCATAACCTGGAGAATTTGCTGTTATCATTTATAATATAAACCCATCATTCATAATGTGGTATATAATTTTTGAGATGTGCAGTAACGGTATGAATTTATAGACATTAGAATAATATACAGGGTGTTAAAAAGTATCCAATAGTTTAGGAGGTGATAGTATGCATCAAAACAAGAAAATAATGTCTAATAAACATGGGTCCTATAACACATACTTTCTGAGATCTGAACACTTGTTCATAGGAGGTGCTCTGTGTGACGTCCATTCATGACAATGCATTCCTCTGCCTTTCGGCGTAAGGATCACCCACTCTTTGAAATTTGTTTTAATACATAGGTTGGATAAAAAGTAATAGCAACACTGCTATCACGTGACGATGGTGCGTTCGAGAGCTGCCAGCTGTGTGTACATGAACAAGGACTGTTAGATGAGTTAGTGCAGCCAGCGGCGACAGTACTCCATCAATCTACTGCAGTGTGTAGAACGTTCACTTTCACAGGGATAGTGCGAGCGCCCTAAGACCATCCTTACAAAACTAGAGCAACGTTCCTGGATCAAAATTGAAATGGCACGAGGTCGTAGTGCACAAGAATGTTTTCAGGGACTGCGTGAAGCATGTGGCGATGCAGCGTTGCCATATCGCACAGTTGCACGTTGGGTTAAAGCGTTCCGGGAAGGCCTTGTTGCACCGGTACCAAAGGGAAGGTGACGACTTTCTTGGACGAATCATCGCTATGGACGAAACCTGGACTCGATCGTATGAACCAAACTTGAAACGCCAATCAAATGAATGGAAGCATCCCGGTTCTCCTCGTCCAAAGAAAGTACGCCCTACACAAAGTGCTGCGAAGGAGATGTTCATTGTGGCGTATGACATTGATGGGGTAATACTGCACCACGCTGTACCTCCAAGGCAGACGGAAAACGCGGACTACTGGAACATCCACCGTACTCACCCGATATGAGTCCATGCGATTACGATCTTTTCACCAAAGTGAAAGAACTACAGCGAGGGACCCGGTACAATACCAGAGATGAACTTATCCGTGCTTTAGGGCGGTCAATACGGAACATCAACAAAGATGGACGCGCTGATGGTGTACGACGCCTTCCAAAAATTTGGCGAGAGGTAATAAATAAGGGGGCGACTATATAGAAGGTACGTAAATGTTGTACCCCTGTGAATAAAGCCATGTCAGAAATACCGAACTGTTGCCATTACTTTTTATCCAACCCTAGTACGTTAATAAGAAAGTCCTGATAACGAGCCCCAGTTAATCTCTGTGGTAGCACGTATGGCCCTATTAATCTAACACCAAGAACGCCTGCCCATAAGTTGATTGAGAATCGGTGCTGATGCCTTGTTTCTTCAACTGCATGGGGATTTTTATCACATGCTAATTAAGAAAATTGACAACACCATCTCTGCTGAACCCCACTCATATCCGCAACCAGACTCTTGTTTTCAGTATTCTTTGCGACATATTATTATTCCATGTCAACTACGGTATGATTATCTGGTAGTCTGCTGTATTGTAGGGCAGAGAAATGCATTGCCATAAATGGACGTCACTTTGAGTACCTCCTATGAACAAGTGTTCAGATCTCAGAAAGTATGTGTTGTAGGACCCATGTTTATTAGACATTATTTTCTTGTTTTGATACATACTACCACCTCCTAAAATACTGGATACTTTTTTTAACACATTTGAAATATATTAACATTCTGTGTATTTTAGCTTAATTCTGCTACACAGTTTATTTCAGTGTTTAATTAATAGTTCATAGTATTTTGTTGTTTAATTCGTAAATAACTCTTGTATAGATGTAACTCTCATCTAAATCAAATTGTTGAATTCTTTGTAAGTTCATGCATATGTATACAGGGTGTTTAAAAAATACGGGGCATAATTTCAGGTATGTATTTCCCACATGTAGACAATCAAAATAGTTCATTACAACATGTGTCCGGAAATGCTTCATTTCCGAGTTATGGCCTTCACAACATTGAAAATCACCGGAACGTTTTTCTTTCCGCAGGTCGTTGTCATTACAGAAGATGTTCAAAATGTCCACCTCCTGCAACTGTTCCATCTCATCACCAGGTGCGGTTCTCCCTCAACATGTGGGTCGGTATCATTGGTGATCGATTTGTTGGACCCCATGTACTTGTAAACAGACTTACGGGGCAGGCGTACACAAACTTCCTGGAAAACACCATACCTCATGTTTTAGAAGACACTCCACTGATCAATCGTCAACACATTCACTTCTTGAATGATGGCGCTCCTGCACACTTCAGTCGTACGGCTCGCCGGTACTTGGATCGAAGGTTTCCTGACCGATGGATAAGTAGAGGTGGCCCAATTGCTTGGCCTCCACGTTCACCTGATCTGAACCCTCTCGATTTCTACTTGTGAGGCCATTTAAAATCATTGGTTTATTCGTCTCCGGTGCCTGATTTGGAATCCCTTCGGAATCGAATTGTGGCATATTCTGAGGACATACGCAATACTCCTGGAGTTTGGGATCGTGTTCGCAGGTCAATGAGACATCGATGTGAGGTCTGTATTCAAGCAGGAGGTGGACATTTTGAACATCTTCTGTAATGACAACGACCTGCAGAAAGAAAAACGTTCCGGTGAATTTCAATGTTGTTAAGGCCATAACTCGGAAATGAAGCATTTCCGGACACATGTTGTAATGAACTATTTTAATTGTCTACATGTGGGAAATACATACCTGAAATTATGCCCCGTATTTTTTAAACACCCTGTATATACTTTTTGCTGGTTGAGTGGAAGAGAAGGCCTTACGGCCGTAACTCTGTCAGCTAAAATAAATAATAATAATAACAATAATAATAATAATAATAATAATAATAATAATAATAATAATAATTATTATTATTATTATTATTATTATTATTATTATTATTATTATTTTTAACCCGGAGAATATTCTCGAAAATTTTTCACCAAAGACAAAATATTTACATTATACTCTCTTTACGTATATAAAGTAATAATTGTATTTTTGAGAGAAAGTAAGAAATATACATAATTATACATTTTTAACAGTCACCCAAACTTAATTTTACATCTTCATACGAGTAAATCTCTGTCTGCCGTATCTTCCTGTGTAAGCCCATGAGTGTGCATGCTTCTCTTTATTCCGTCAAACCATTTTTCTCTTGGTCTTCCTTTTCGTCTGTTCCCTTCTGGATGTCAATTTAAAATTTTCTTTCGTATTCTCTCTTCCGCCATTCTCACAACATATTCATACCATCTTAATCTTTTCTCTTCTATCGTTTTGAAAACATCATTTTTAACATCTAATATTTCTCGTATAACCGTGTTCTGAATCTTACTCCGTCTTGATTTTCTCGCTGCCCTTCTCCAAAAGTCCATCTCAGTGGGTAATAGTTTTCTCGCCTGTTGGAAATTAATTGTCCATGTTCTTGCCCCATACAGAAGACTTGGTAAATATGTATTTTTATCATGTAGAGAACATTATTTTTTCAGAGCACTGAAGTTAGCATATTAATCACTATTCTTGCGTCATTGATTCTTTTCCGAATTTCAGATCCAGTTGACCCATCATTGTCCAAAATAGATCCAAGTATTTGAATTTCTTAACTTTTTTCACTTCTTTGTCTTCTATAATTAAATCTTCCTCTGTGCCTGAGGTTCAATATTCTGTTTTCTTTAATTTAAGTACTTGACCATCGGAAAACAGCAAACTATAAAGGAAATAATTTTGATTAGTAAGTATTTCCATGGTGTGACATTGACGTGACCATTTCCTTAAACATACATCTATAAACACATTTGGAAACTAGAGATGATAAACAACATCCTTGAAGAAGTCCTTTGAAAGTATACAATTCCTTAGATAAATATGGTCTCATTTTGATTTGGCATATTATATTTGATGAATAAATTAATAGGATATCTATTAACCGTTCTGTTATTGAAGGTTGTTGCAGAGCCTACCATAATTTTGCAAATATAACCATATATATATATATATATATATATATGGTTACCCTTGGTTGCGGGTTCGATCCCGGCTCAGGTCAGTAGCATTTAAGTGTGCTTAAATACGACAGGCTCATGTCACTAGATTTATTGGCATGTAAAAGAACTCCAGCGGGACAGAATTCCGGAACACCGGCGACTTTGATATAACCTCGGCAGTTGCGAGCGTCGTTAAATAAACCATAATTAATATATATGGTGGATGGTAACCTCTGCACCAAAATTAAATTGATAATAAGTAGATCATGAGGAGAGATTTGAAAAATCTAAATAAGTTTTTTCTCTATCATTCACCGTTTTATAGGAAATCCTTATGTTTCTATAAAGCATTTGGCAACATCATGGCTGCTGCAATAACTCTATCAAGCGCTTTCTGCACTCTTTACCTTCCCTTCCCCTCTGCTGTACTCAGTCGGTGACGCACGACAGTGGGCTGCCTTGCAAGATTTATTTTAACGATTTTCGCTATTATTCGATTTAAATTCATGGCTAAACTGTTTAATTTGCAAAAAAAAAAAAAAAAAAAAAATTCAAGACATTATCCGTTCAGATAATTTTTACCTATCTGCTTGTATAGCAATCAGCCATTTATCTGGGGCCATTACCGCAATAGATCGCTACAAACATTGGGAAAAGACTACCTTTTTCATGCTTAACGGTGCTTCATCGAAGGAAAAGTGTAATAAAAATTTTGTTATAGGCCTAACTTATTTAAATTTAACATGTAGAATCACCTCTTAAATTTTGGTGCATCGGTCCCATTCCACCCTATATATAAATAACCATGACACAAGAAAAAAACTGCATTACCATCTTCAGAGCTTCAATCTGATAAAGATGCACATGACATGAGAAATTTGCTCTATAACTTGTCAACACTACGAAAGCTATTTACTGGTACAATATTTAGAAGCAATCAGAATACCTGCCTAATATATGTCTTTGTAGCTTATAGATTTAAATATAATAATAATAATAATAATAATAATAATAATAATAATAATAATAATAATAATAATTACTTATTTCTTTTAAGGAAGCTGGAGATTCATTGCCACTCTCACATAAGGCCGCCATCGGTCCCTACCCTGAGCAAGATTAATCAACTCTCTACCATCATACCCTACTTCCCTCAAATCCACGTTAATATTATCCTCCCATCTACGTCTCGGCCTCCCCAAAGGTCTTTTTCCCTCCGGTCTCCCAACTAACACTCTATATGCATTTCTGGATTCACCCATACGTGCTACTTGTGCTGCCCATCTCAAACGTCTGGATTTAATGTTCCTAATCATTTCAGATGAATACAATTCGTGCAGTTCTGCGCTGTGTAACTTTCTCCATTCTCCTGTAACTTCATCCCTCTTAACCCCAAGTATTTTCCTAAGCACCTTATTCTCAAACACCCTTAACCTCTGTTCCTCTGTCAAAGTGAGAGACCAAGTTTCACAACCATACAGAACAACCGGTAATATAACTGTTTTATAAATTCTAACTTTCAGCTTTTTTGAGAGCAGACTAGATGATAGAAACTTCTCAGCCGAATAATAACAGGCATTTCCAATATTTATTCTGATAATAATAAAAAAAATTATTATTATTATTATCATTATTATTGAAATGAAATGAAATGATTAGCCTAAAAATGTCCCGTTAAGGGCAAAGGCCTCCTCCTATAGAGGGAGAGCTCTATTTGTCTCACGCGGTGAGCTACTCCGCCGCGTAAGAGTATTATTATTATTATCATTTAAAATTAATTGTAGGCCTACCACTCTTCTTAATTTTTTAGGTTTATTTATATTCGTTTAAATCGCGAGATCATATCACGAATATATACAGGGGCGAATGCTAGTCACGAAAGTTAGGCTTGCTCTTTTATTCATAGGGGAAGATGGGAGGATATAATAATTCATAATTAATAAAAATAATCAGACCCACATAAATAATTTATTTTATAATTATGAAATCATTATTAGTCTTGGATCATATTCGCTTATCAGATGTATAAGTTCTATATAATATAACAAACATGGCCAACAAAACAGTTTATTTAGTTTTTTCGACCCTGCCAACCAATGCATATTGTGGTATTGAGCTGCAGTGAACGAGCGCACATATTCTCTATGTCTGTCTTCTCTTGAATAGTCTTTCGAGAAAATGGATTTAATAATAAGGTTTCAATAACACACATTTCCGAACTCATTGTAATAGCCTACTTCAAATTAATGTTTAAGAATTAATAATACATGCAGCAGCTAACACATGCATTCCGCTCATACAATTACACACAGCATATTCCCGCTGTCAATACTGCTCTGTTTAACGTTAAATAGTCGTTGGTGTAGCTCTCGGACCAGAGCTTCAAACAACACATAACAGAAGCATGTGCGCCTCGGGCGGACTAAGGAGGAAGGCACTTGCGCGCGCATCATATTCACGCTATTTCTACGTCTTTCCTGTAGCTCCGAGAAACGAGCAAGCGTTGCGATACTTGCGTGTGCAACCTGCGGATGGTATTACGCCTATACAATATTCCAAAAATCAAAATCAATTTTAATGTACGTAATCCCATTTTGAGAAATACACATTCTACGAAAATATTGTGCTTGCGCAGCAAGCATAGCATGCCCTGAGAAATCGCCCCTGAATATATATATATATATATATATATATATATATATATATATATATATATATATATATATAGGAATAGTCCATTCTAAAGCCTCTATTGGCCAGCCCACAGGTGTTAATTACATCTGATACAGAGGGAGGATCCCTCACCATTTTGACGGTGGAAATGTCGTTGAACAGTAATCATTGACTTCGTTTGAAGATACCAGAAGACACATGGAGCAGCATTCTCTTGTGGTGTCGCCTTTTTATCCAATTACGTCCTGCAACACACATTAAAGAAAACATTAAAAGTAGCAAAACACTTTGCTGAAGAGCGCAACGTAATGAATGACCTTCTCAAACGCCCTGTATATGCGCTGTGAGAAATTTCATGATGCGTCTAAACTGTTTCTATCCTGCTTTCAGTAATTCATATTTAAACTTCATGTATTAAATTTGAAACTGCCATTGCTTTGTTTGCTTTTAGTGTCCATGTTTTTTTTTTTCACTTTATTAGGTGTCAAAATGTTTTTAATAAGCTGTGTAATCAGAGGAAATTTTTAATTTTGACTTAGATATCTTTTTCTCCTTTATATGATATATTAATATCTAAACTTATTAATTTATTATTTATTTATTCAAGAAGTTTATATCCATTTAATCATAATCTTGCTTCGAATAGGTTATTGATGTAAAAATGTCATTATTTTGGACTTTTACAAGAAAGAAAAATAAACAATTATGAGTTTCCGCCACAATTTCGTCATCTAAAAATGCTTATTAGAAGCGATAAGAGTTTGTATCTGCAATTTTACCGTGTTCGTTTTATTTGCAGATTTCAATTACCGGTACATATAAATCTGGAAGACGAATATTGGTGATGAAATTCTATATAATCACACTTGGTTTGAAATCAAGTTGAATGAACAGAGTTAACAAGCGCTGCAAAACTTTTTATAAGTTTCTTCATATATTGCATACTATGTTGAAAGCTGAATACATAACAGCCTTTTAAAAATGACACCTATTGGTATGAAAAAAGTTTCTACACAACTTTCCTATTCACGACTGAGCCGTCGTTGATACGAGTAATTCCAGTTAGCTTCATTATTCTCACAATAGATGGCGCGGCATGTTTAATATATTTATTGAAGTGTCTAACTAATAAATTATGTATAGAAATCGTAAGCCAGTGCATGTTCATAATAGAAAAATGAGAGGAGATTTATGAAATTTCTTGGATTGCGTGAAACGTCTTTATTCTTAGTATGTAATTTTTATTTGGGTAAGGATGAATTTAAGAATGAATTAAATATTACCACAGGCTGGGTGATTGAACCCTAATAATTAGATAAGATAATCGCTTTGAGACCATCTATTGCTTCTTTCGCCTTTACCTATACAAGGTGGAAGTGGTATAATTGTGCAGATTGAAGAGGGAAATAGAATATTTAAAAAAATAAAAAAAAACTATCAAGCGTTTTTAATTAAGTGCATGGTTAATTAGAAAATAAAGATAAAAGAGTAATGAAACGGAGAAAAATTCTCTCCGGCACCGGGATTTGAACCCGGGTTTTCAGCTCTACATGCTGATGCTTTATCCACTAAGCCACACCGGATACCCATCCTGGCGTCGGACAGAATCGTCTCAGTTTAAGTTCCAACTCTTGGGTTCCCTCTAGTGGCCGGCCTCTGCACTACGTCATAGATGTCTATGAACGTAGGACCGAAGTCCACACATGTGCTGAGGTGCACTCATTATGAGTGACTAGTTGGCCGGGATCCGATGGAATAAGCGCCGTCTTAAATCACGAAATTATTTACGCATATCATATATATTATTTTTTAATGTACCGAAGTACATATAATATTTCCATGTAGATATTCTGCGTCATCATACGATGAAAGAGTAATGGAACGGAGAAAAATTCTCTCCGGCACCGGGATTTGAACCCGGGTTTTCAGCTCTACGTGCTGATGCTTTATCCACTAAGCCACACCGGATACCCATCCCGGTGTCGGACAGAATCGTCTCAGTTTAAGTTCCAACTCTTGGGTTCCCTCTAGTGGCCGCCCTCTGCACTACGTCATAGATGTCTATGAACGTAGGACCGAAGTCCACACATGTGCTGAGGTGCACTCGCTATGAGTGACTAGTTGGCCGGGATCCGACAGAATAAGCGCCGTCTTAAATCACGAAGTGATTTACGCATATCATATATATTTTTTTTAAATAAAAAATAATAATATATAGAAAATAAAGGTTGAAAGTCTGCGTAGTTTGGCAACAGCGCATCGTCCGCTCATCTACGAATACACACGAACTGAGATTTGAATAGCAGCATTCCGTCCCTTAGTCACAGCGGTAGGGTTACTAAACTTCCTAATGGCCGGAAATAAAGATACGTGTTAATCTTATTTGAGGGTTGTAGAAACAGAACGTACCAAGAGCAATTTTTCACAATCTGAATTAAAAATTGTGTCGTAATGCTGGAAACAAACAATACCAAAAGATGCAAGTATGATTTTCTTTCTTAACCCTTAAAGTGCCAATCACGATTACATCGTGATTTTATAATTTTTCTAGAAGTGCTAATTACGATCTAATCGTGATATAGTTTCAATTTTGCTGTTATTCAACAGGCGGCAAAGACCACTGTTTTGTTGTGCTAAGAGCATAGAGGAAAGTTCATCGTGATGCATTTTTGTGTAATTTACTTGACATTTTTCACATAATACTACGCCAAAGGAGTTGGCACTAGGAGGGTTAATCATTTGCGTGCAGTATTAATAGTGGGAAAAGTGATCTGGTTACAAAATATACCATGTGCATTGAAAATCTCTCCTAATGCAGAAACAAAACGTACCATTTGTACTATGTACACGTTATAAGTCTGAACAGGTTCTTCCTCGGTTGAATTTATTGCGTCAGTCTTTTGTTTAATTAGGTTTCTGAGCTAGCTAGTGTTGGCGTCGATCCTTCAAAATGTGAAATGAATCCTGCTGTGAAGAGGATTATAGTCAGTCCCAGGAATCTGTAGAGTAGAAAGACGAAACAAGACCTTTGCGCAAGTGGTATGTGGGAGGGCAGGACCAATGGTCGCTCTGGGGGGAGGTGTTGGTTGAACGAGTCTAGCAATCGCTTGCAGGAATTGGATCATTTCTATCTGAACTCTACTCTACCTTCTACCACGAGGTCCACACCTGCGGAGTAACGGTCAGCGCGTCTGGCTGCGAACAGGTGGCCCGGGTTCGAATCCCGGTCGGGGCGAGTTACCTGGTTGAGGTTTTTTCCGGGGTTTTCCCTCAACTCAATACGAGCAAATGCTGGATAACTTTCAGTGCTGGACCCCGGACTCATTTCACCGGCATTATCACCTTTCATATCATTCAGACGCTAAATAACCTAAATGTTGATACAGCGTCGTAAAATAACCGAAGAAAATAAGAAAAAAATCTACTACGAGCATCTTACCCCTTAGCGGCCTCGAACTGATGCTGCCCGCAATACACTCTAACACAGATAGACTCCGCCCCCATATGTGTGAAGTTACTCTACAGACCCGGGACGGACCATAGGCATTCCAGACTATGACATGGGTCAGATGTATTTTTTTCAGTTCAAGCAAAATTCAAAGTTATTTTGACAGCTTATCCTATGTAATCAGTTAGAGAGGAAAATTGTTCCGAATTTTGTTCTTTGTGCTATGTTTTTTTTTTTACAGAAAAATGGAATAATTTGAGTTCAAAAGTATGTAATTTGAATATTTTGGCATCAAAACGTACTAAGTGCAATTGTAAATTTAAAGTTTGAGTATTTCTATAAACAAATGAAGATCTCAGTACAATAAGTGGGTTATGAACCAAAAGGAAACTTTTCAGGAGAGCAAAAACAAAGTTTCTATACACTTTATTTTTTGGAACTTTGGCTCATGTCTTGGGTTCATGCCCATTTGGCGAAAATCTTCGTAACAGCAGACATCACAAAATCAGGTCTGTAATCGGAACATACCTTAAGTCCAATAGCTACAATACCTATGAAGAAGTCCATGGAATAGCGGATACTGGAAGTCATCGGCGTATTGATATTATAACATTTAAACCTGGTGAGACAAAAGGTTATATTCTGGATCCGACCATCAGATTCGAGACGCATTAGAATCAACCTTAGGTTAATCTAGAGAAAAGGAGAATTTATGAATCAACTATCCCTTATTACAAAACATCTATAAACTCAGGGATATAGAAGTCATCGGATTAATGGTGGGCGCTAGAGGGACCATAACAAAACAATTTGTGTCATTCTGTCATAAATTTGGAGTCCTAACAACAACAATTAAGGAAATTTCTATGATAGCTTTGAAGGGTTCTCTGCAGATTTTACGGCGACATTTATATTTCAATTCAAATTACAGTTGAATTTTCTCAGTCTATTTTTTTTATCTATATTTTTTTTTATAAATTTTCATTATGTGAAATATTATCTACTGCAAATTTTAATTTCTTGTAAACAAATTTCCTGTAAGACATTTTTAATGTCATTTTAAATGTTACTGTTTAACATTCTTTGTCTTTGATAACCTCACCAAGTTGAGGAAGATTAAATTATTATATTATTATACATGAATTTCAGTTTCTATTACTACAAATGGATTTATGAGAGAACCAATGACAGATTCTGATTCTATGAGGCGGGAATAGTAAGAAAGTTTGAAAATCCAAAAATGCCACATTTGGTCGATAACCCACTTATTATTCTGAGGTCTTCAAATTATTTTCAAAAGTAACGACATTTAATTTATATCACTGAAATCTAGAACGTTTTTGCTTTTCCTCGAAAAACGAGATTTTGTTTTATTTCTAGATCCCTCACTTAATTTGCAAGAAAACCGTCCATTTATTTAAGACTGCAAAGGGATAAATCCTTTCTTATCAGTCTGTCTAAAAATAGGAGTAAAAATCAGAATCGTACCGATAGTACTGATCGAATAAAACAGAGTTAACCTTTAGGGGATTTTTTTTTTTCTGTGGGAGGAATTCATATCGGACTAATGTTGTACCGGTATTAAATTTTTTTGTTGTACTGTATTCTAGGAATAAGCTGTTAAAATCTACACAGATATAGTCTATTATTTTCGTCCTGTATAATATTATACACAAATTAAAAAAAATGTACGTACAACTATTAATTTCTTAGATCTTCTCGTAGAAGTAAAGGTTCTCTGGACCTCATAAAGGATATGAAAGGTTATGGGCTTGTACAAAAACCAATGGCTGAGTAAATTTACTTTCCTGAATATATTGCATCGTAATTGCCTTTCTGTTGACATTGGTCTTTGTACCTATAGGTATTTCTAATGTAGAATGTACGTTGTTTAGATAATTTTAATATTACTTACAGAAGGAGATATTGAATGTTGACTTGAAAACTGAAAATATAAATCCCAATATAGAGCTACTCTTCAAGTAATTTGCGAACTCGCACATTTCTCTTTTTGTAAAGCTAAACATGTGAAATGAAATCGCTAATGAAAATTCATTCCCTAGCAACGGCTAAGAATGTTTGTGCGAGATCGTGCGTATTTGCTTGCTTTCCGCACACAAACAATACGCGGTAAGTGTGAAATACCACATTCAGTATTCCCAACGTAACACACATAACAATTTCCCTATTCTTACCGCTTAAGCGTCATATTCATTTTACTGCTTTAGGCTTTTAACATATTATTTTTAAAGACGTTCAATATAGTAATAATCATAAATTGGAAACTTACCACTGCAATTTCATCTAAATTGCACTGTTAATTATTGTTTTTAAATATTTGCAAAAATTAAGTAAACTCTACAATACCACAAAAGTTACTGCATTTGTAATGCAAGTAACATTAAGGAAGCCGTGAAAAAATCAACAAGATTCCAGACTCATCATAGACTGGGGGGAAAAAAAGACAGACGTATATCACGGCCTGCTGGAGTATAGTAAACACAGAAAACATTTTATAGGAAAAATGTTGAAGATAGATATATTTGTTTTCCAAAGTTGCCGTCATTGAACAGAAACCAAGATGGAGATTTCATTGCAACTGATTAGAAATTCCTCTTTCAGGTATGTAATAAACGATCTTAGCACAAAATAATGTACGATACACGAGCGGTATGTTTGTTTTCATGTTCTCGGAAATTAAAAAAGCTCAAGTATGTTTCGCTTTTTCAATCTTTTCCTCGAACATGAAAACGTCAACATATCGCTCTTGTAACGCATATTACTATTGTGTGCTGTATTTTCTTCACCTCGGACGGACAATCGTCTTCGTGTTTAAGGTTCTAGAGAGAAATATAGTTTCTTCTTTCAGGAATTATCGCACCATCTCTCTTTCGCTGACACTAAGTCCCAAATTCTCTCTGAATTCGACACAATGCAATGCTTGTGATGACAACATTATGTTACGGACGAGCAGCAATTACCACAGGTATGGATGAAGGATGGGTGGAGAGGAGAAAAATTATCTCCGGCACCGGGACTCCAACCCGGGTTTTCAGCTCTACGTGCTGACGCTTCATCCACAAAGCCATACTGAATTCCAGTTCCGATGCCGGATTGAATCCTCTCAGTTTAAGTTTAACCTCTTAGTTTCCTTCATCATAAGGCAACGCAGAATTCCTGCACGGAAATATCATACGTACTTCGGTACATCAGATTAATATGATATGCGTAAATAATCACTTAATGATTTAAGACGACGCTGATTCCATCGAATTCCGGCCACTTAGTCACTCGTAATGAGTGCACCTCTGCACATATTGTGTTGGACATTGTGCCACTGTCACACATCTGTGACATAGTGCATGAGGGTTGACACTAAAGGAAAACTTCCAAACGCTTCCAAACGAGCAGTTTACCACATTCTCTGCTAAATTCTATACTGAAATATATCTTAAATCCATTTTTCATAATTTGGACAAAGTGCAGTTTGATTCTGTTATTATTATTATTATTATTATTATTATTATTATTATTATTATTATTATTATTATTATTACAGAGTACATTCACATACCTCTTCAATTCAATAAAAAGAGTAATTACTTATTCATAAATAATAAATAAGGACAACATTGCATATTCGTAATATATTTGCCCTTTTTTCTTAATTTTAAGTACCCAACTTCCCTTATATAAATGGACTCCTTTAGCTTGTACTTGCATACAAATTATTATACGCGCCTGACTTCATCATTTCCTTTTATACACATTCCTTGGAAACTGCCAACTATTGGTTGATCCAATAACAAAAGAGATGGTTCTGTTCCGGATTTTAAGTTAGAAAATAAATAATTGTCGTAAAAATACACAAATGAAAAAATTTATTTTTGTGCAAATTGCGAAATGCTTGTTCAATATTATAAATAATTGTGCAGAAAGATAAAATTAATAAAGTATGCAGAAACAATAAGTTACGTAATTTGTTTCTTGGAGTTTTATTACTTTCAATCCATCTTATCACACTCTAGATATACTTACGTAAGTAAATCATTAGACGTAGGTATGTTTAGAATCAATTACTGCTGAATTTACATCACATTAAAATACCTTATTTTATGGGCACTCTAAACATTGAAATTCTTTACTAGTAGGCTCTTCAAAATATATTGTTAGCAGAGTGCTAACTCTTTTTACTGAAAGGCGGTTTCTAATTCCAGTTTTTACAAGTTTCATGCAACTAAATCCTCGCTCACAATTTACAGTATGCGATGGAATTATATAAATCAATTAGAAGAAACTGTTCACTTAACTTACATGAATTGTGTCAACTCTTTGAAATCCATTCCTGAACATCTATTCCTCAATACCTTTTTTAACAATGCTTATGCCATTAGAATTTCATTTAAATTCAGATTAGTTCATACACATCTCTGATTTCGTTTTCTCCATTACCATATTCGTTTCTGCAGTCCAATGTGGTTGTCGCATTTTTGCACATTTGCATTCAAAGTTTGTTGCATTTTTAGAAATCGAGTAGCAAAATGCGACAAATGCGACTGTGGCTTAAACCCTGTGCTGTTCCTATAATTAAGTTTAGCAACTTCTTCTTACATAAAAATGTTACACATGTTCTCAGTTTGTATGTCGAATGTATACATTTCACGCTAGAAATTTGGGAGGAAGAGATTAAATGCGTAGCTTCATCGTCAAAATAATATAAATCTGTGCGAAGTAGGCTACGATCGGAACAAGCCAGACGTACCTGCATTGACGACGGAAGGATGGAAGTGGGAGGGGTACTGGACTCGACATTGCCAACCTTGTGATTGACATGAATAATTTTATTTGATTAAATGAATATAATAGTGGCATTACAAAGACCATCTCCTAACTTACAAAAAACTAGACAGAAAAAGCAGAAAAATATAAAATATTAGATTTACATTGAGAAACAAGAGAAGAAATGGCACAAACTAATTTTCTTTATCATTGGACAATAACATCAACAATTCGGTTATAGCATGTCCAACGAGAGTTAGGGT
Organism: Periplaneta americana; assembly: GCF_040183065.1. NCBI lineage: Eukaryota > Metazoa > Arthropoda > Insecta > Blattodea > Blattidae > Periplaneta > Periplaneta americana. The sequence continues at coordinate 34,341,725 of NC_091118.1, read as the reverse complement.
CTGACATTTGAACTGCCAAAACCTGAATTAATGTGCACCGTAACCATATACTCTCTCCTAGTTCCAACGAGAGTCGAGATATGACAGGAGCGCTGGCATCGCTGCTTCTATCAATCACTATTCATCTGCTGCTTGTTTTTGTCCGAACGTTTCGTAATCTGTCCCTTAATATACATATAACAATACGTACCATAAACCTGGTGCTTCAATATCCTTCAATGCCATTCCACACATCGTTCGCTATTCTTCTAGAAACCATATATGAGAATGGATATAAGGCTAATACTTTCCTTTTCATCTGTATACAAGATGAGTCAGTAGAAGCGTGCAAAAATTAGTGATGGGCAGAATCAAATAATTTTAAGAATCGATTAATCTGTTCTCGAATAATATTAAGAATCGAAACATTTATTCGAATAAAAGTTCTCGAATACTTTCATCATTGGAATAACGATTTGATTACTCACCTCGGTTGTTCTCGAGTTGTTCTCGGCAGGTTCTCGCTTCTCGATTCTCTTATCCAACATCCAGCATAAAGAAAACAACTGTTAAAATGACTTCGATAACGATAGCAGTGACAGCAGTGTATTGTGCAAGCACAGAAGTTTATATGTTTTTATTATTCTATTCCGATAAAGATGTACAAAATATTCCTGCGTTCCGTAATTAGACGAGAGAAAGAAAGAGGAGAGAGGTGTGAGAGAGATGTTCTGGATCAAGTCTTTATTGCACGCAACTACCTCATGTTTGTTAGCAATTGGTGTTCTCGAGATCTTCCTTCTCTAAACTGTTTCTTCCTGTTCTCATTCTTCACTTCTCGCAGCATCTACCATCCGAGAAAGAATTCGAATACTTCTTTACGATTCGAGATGTATCTCGAGAAATTACAAGAATCGGATAATTCGTATTTTTATTCGAATACCCCATCATTAGCAAACATTACAAAGGAAATAGGAGACGCTCTATTGAAAATTTTGAGATAGGTAACTTAGAGTCTTCTAAGCCAGATTGAGAAGGCATATGCAGCTTTGGAAATGGAAAAAGTAATACTTTTTGTTGATAATAATAATAATAATAACAATAATAATATATTAACAATAACAATGTCTTACTTATATTTACCACATCTCATTTTTATGTTGCGAGGTGTTTCCTAAATGGTTTAATAATTTACGAAATAATATGTTTTCCTCCTGAATTTCTCGCATATTATGTTAGTCATTAGGATTAGTATGATCTAATATTAAAATATATTTTGTCTGACATGAAATTTATTGTTTTTATTAAAGAATTTACGATTCATGAAACCTAACCTAAAAGTGTACTTCCTTACTTAAATTTTCATCAGTTTCCTATACTGCAAACCGAAATTATTGCTGCCAACATAACAGTTAGAAAATAACTACCAGTTGTAGTATTTGTCAGTACCCAAAATTCGAAACGAAGTTGGTAAAAGAAAATTGAACCTGAGAGCTAGAAAATCACTATAATTCACTATCATATGTAGTAATAGGGGGAAAATGGTTAGGTTTTACCCTTAAGGTATTAAGTAAGCTGATCCTGACTATACACTAAGGTTCGCTGCGTACCTAGATTTCGAGCAGGAACCCCACTCGTCCCTAGGCCAGCCCCCTCCATGCATCGCCAGCCGGTGATCGGGGGATGCTATGGAATGATGACGAATTGGAGAGAAGTTGTCGCAATGATGTAGATGCCTTATATGGGGAAACGGAACAACTCCGAGAAAAACCCTAACTGCGACGTCCGCCGCAAATGCCACTATGGATTTTTCAATGAAAAATCCCAGGCCTGACCGGGACTCGAACTCAGACTGCCTGCGTGACAGGCAGAAGGTTTGACCACTCTGACCTCCCTAGTTATGTGGTCAGCACTGCACAGGACCCCCTGAGATAACTACAGTACATGACTACAGTAGAGATAAACCGTGACTAACGAGAAAGGCAGACTTCGGCACGAATTTGAATCACGTAGTCTAATCATGGTCATCTTGACAATCGCCTAATATAAATACATGTTCAAAGTTCTAAAAAACAAAGGAATTTTATATTAAACTCATGTAAAGGGGAGAGAATGGTATTTTTTGGTGAAAAATGAGTAAATTAAAAAAAAATCTTTAAAATACCCTGTGATATGTGTGGAATGCATAGCATAACATTTTGTGGGTATTTGTGCCCTTATCGGATGTTGAGTCGCCAATTTTAAACTTCCTGCATTATGGATTTTTAAATCACTCGTCGCCCACTTTTATTGTTGTTTCCGGTAAATTAAATTTAAAAAAATCTTTAAAATACCCTTTGATATGTGTGGAATGCACTGCATAACATTTTGTGGGTATTTGTGCCCTTATCGGATGTTGAGACGTCATTTTTAAACTTCCTGCGCTATGGATTTTTAAATCACACGCCCGCTTTTATCGGTTTCCAGTAACTTCATTTCTTTTTGCTACATAGCCAGACAAAACTGGATATAATTGCTGAACTATTAAAGATACATGCATGATATTTAGAACACATTCTTTAGACTATTAGAAAACTTTTCTCTGCAACAGAATTTTGTTAATTGATTTCATTTAAAAAATACGTCCGTTTGTTTGCAAAAAAGGAAATCAGAAAATTGTTATTAAATTTTAATTGTTTATTTTACAAACGTAGGGACTAATATCAAAATTCTGTTACAGACAGTTTGTAGAACATGCTTTTGCAAATACATTGCAGAAAACTGTTTTAATCTATCTTTAAAAACCTTTTATATATATATATATATATATATATATATATATATATATATATCGGTTTTAGTACTATCATGCATTGGGTATATTTTTTCAAATTTGGGCCCCCAAATAATTTTTTTTTTATATTTTTATTTGGTTGAGTTGCCACAGCTATGAGCTCCCTACATACAAAAAATTAATATTCTACACCAAATAGGAAACAAGTTTTAAAAAAATACCATCCTCTCCCCTTTACGTGAATTTACATATAAACTTGTTCAATGTTGGAAATGTTATGACTAAGAATATGACGTCACGCCGTAGCCTGTCTTTCTCGTTAGCCACGGGATAAACACACAATCCCATGGACGAAAGATAAATATTTTCCCATGCCAGGAATCTAACTGCGGACCTTTATGATGAGAAGTGCGTACACTATCCGAAAAGATTAAAAAACGCTGGAAAAGATTAAAAAACGCTGGAAAAGATTAAAAAACGGGCTCTTAAGTGCTGTCGGAAAAATTCACCATTAAAATGGGACACACTCACGGACAGGAGAACGCGAATTCGATTATGCGCACTGTTCAAAACATACAGAGGTGAGCCTGCCTGGAGAGAAATAAAAAATAGGTTGCAGCCGCAAAATTACTCTTCAAGGAACGACCACTCATATAAATTGAGGGAAAGAAGGCAGAGGACGGACACTGGAAAGTTTTCTTTTCTCAATCGTACTATCAGGGACTGGAATGCTTTACCTGCAGGCTTACTAAAGGCTTTACCAACAACCAAAAATGCATTTAAAAATAGGCTTAAAGACCTTACTAATAGACGATAATTATACACAGTATTTAAAGGGTGTAAATGATATGTTGTTATTGAAGTGTTGTATCAGTGAAGAATTATGTTGTGTCAGTGTAGTGTGTTGTATCAGTGAAGAAGTATGTCGTGTCAGTGAAGTGTGCTGTGTAAGTGAAACGTGTTCCTGTCAGTGAAGCTTTATAGTTTATAGTGGCAGTGCAAAGTATTTGAACAGTTAAATGTTTTTGAAGTGTTAGTGAAATCAGGATAGAATCAGTGAAATGTGTCGTAGTTCCAGTGCAGTGAGTGAGTTGACAGCGAAATGAGTGTAATGTTGAAAGGTAGACTACTTGTGCAGATATGAACATATGCTCGTGGGTTTTAGTTCGATCTTAGTTTTAAGATACAAATTAGAATATTTCAAATGTTGTTTTAAGTGATCGTTTCGTTTAATTTAGTATATGCCCTGTTGTTGTTGTTATTATTATTATTATTATTATTATTATTATTATTATTATTATTATTATTATTATAAATTATTGTTAGTATTAATTATTAGTATTATTATTAATTGTATTTTTAATTAATAAGTTTATTATTGTCATTATTGAGTGTAATTAGTTACCACTGCCACCGGGTATATACCCATTGCAGTGTGAACAAATACATACACAAGTCAAGGCGGAGGATGCAGTTACGAGTATTGTAGTGTAAAACTAGAACACTTTGGAGTAAAAGGATATCGATTGCCTAAGTGATGTTTTTGTCGCTGCTCTGATCTGTCTTATTTTTATAAGAAAGTAGTTGGGAACCCGGATTGTGTGGCGGCATTCACAGAGCCTCATCTCCCAACTGTTCGCAGCCCGGCGGTTGTCCTGCTTTCCTTTCAGCAACGTGTGACGCTGTGACGTCTTCTCAGCAAGGCGCGCGCTGCTGCGTCACCCGTAACATTTGTTACATTGGAAATTCTTGAGAAGTGTCTGTGTGGACGCTAATGACACTAGCGCTCGGTCGCCACATGTTACAACAGGCCACCACGGTTACCAATAACATCGAATGTTATGTACTGATATCTTCTGTGAAGAGGGTGTGCAAAGTGTGGAACTTCGGTTGAGAAGCTCTTGTCATCCAGTCTGCTGTCCAAAAATCTGAAAGTTAGAATTTATAAAACAGTTATATTACCGGTTCTTCTATATGGTTGTGAAACTTGGACTCTCACTCTGAGAGAGGAACATAGGTTAAGGGTGTTTGAGAATAAGGTGCTTAGGAAAATATTTGGGGCTAAGCGGGATGAAGTTACAGGAGAATGGACTAAGTTACACAACACAGAACTGCACGAATTGTATTCTTCACCTGACATAATTAGGAATATTAAATCCAGACGTTTGAGATGGGCAGGGCATGTAGCACGTATGGGCGAATCCAGAAATGCATATAGAGTGTTAGTTGGGAGACCGGAGGGAAAAAGACCTTTAGGGAGGCCGAGACGTAGATGGGAGGATAATATTAAAATGGATTTGAGGGTGGTGAGATATGATGATAGAGACTGGATTAATCTTGCACAGGATAGGGACCAATGGCGGGCTTATGTGAGGGCGGCAATGAACCTTCGGGTTCCTTAAAAGCCATTTGTAATTAAGTAAGTAAGTAATAAAGGGGGCGGACTGAACGGTTAATCAAAAAAATCAGACAATCCGTACCATAAAAAATGTTTATACTAGGGCTGGATAAAAAGTAATGGCAACACTTCGATATTTCTAACATGACTTTATTCACAGGGGTACAACATTTACATATCTTCTATATAGTCGCCCTCCTTATTTATCACCTTTTGCCAAATGTTTGGAAGGCGTCGTACACCATCAGCGAGTCCATCTTTGTTGATGTTCCGTATTTACCGTCCTATAGCACGGATAAGTTCATCTCTGGTCTCTGTACCGGGTCCCTCGCAGTGGTTCTTTCAATTTGGTGAAAAGATCGTAATCGCATGGACTCATATCGGGTGAGTACGGTGGATGTTCCAGAATCTCCCATTGCCAGCGGCGCAAGAGGTCCTGGACAGCAGCAGCGGTGTGACTCCTTGCATTATCATGAAGAATGATGGGATTCTGTACCACTAAGTGTCGTCGTTTTCTCCTGAGGGCTGAACGAAGGTGGTGCTGCAGGAACCTGCAGTAGTAGTCCGCGTTTGCCGTCTGCCTTGGAGGTACAGCGTGGTGCAGTATTACCCCATCAATGTCATCGCCACAGTGAACATCACCTTCACAGCACTTTGTGTAGGGCGCACTTTCTTCGGACGAGAAGAACCTGGATGCTTCCATTCATTTGATTGACGTTTCAAGTTTGGTTGGTTCGTATGAGCGAGTCGTCATCTTTCCTTTGGTACCGGTCCAACAAGGCCTGTGCGACTGCATAGCGGAGCCATTGTTAAACCTCGGACATCTTCATGGGGTATCCAACGCCCTGTAATTTTGCGGTAACCCAGAATGTCGTGCAGAATGTGGAGCACAGTTTTGTGACATACTCCGACTTCCGCTGCTAACTCACGCGCAGCCCATCGGCGATCAGCATCCAACAGGGAAGCAAGGAGTTGAACTGTGTTGTCCTTCACGCGGGGTCGTCCTGTACGGAGGTTGTCCTGAACGACATCCCTACGTTCCCGGAACGCTTTAACCCATCGTGGCACTGTGCGATATGGCAACGCTGCATCGGCACATGCTTCACGCAATCCCTGAAAACATTCTAGTGCACTACGACCTCGTGCCACTTCAATTTTGATCCAGGAACGTTGCTCTAGTTTTGTAAACGTGGTCTTAGGGTGCTCGCACTATCCCTATGAAAGTCAACGTTCTACACACTGCAGTAGATTGACAGAGTACTGTTGCCGCTGGCTGCACTAACTCATCTAACAGTCCTTGTTCATGTCCACACAGTTGGCAGCTCTCGAACGCACCATCGTCACGTGACAGCAGTGTTGCCATAACTTTTTATCCAACCTATGTAATTTAAGTGCATAAAACACAATTTCGTAATTTCCTTTGTGGTCTTGTGTTAACGTGCTATGTAGTGGATCAGGGGTTAATTAAAAGTTCGGTTGTCAACGACGGGTGCTAAAGGGCCAAGGGTTGATGTTTGATGATTGTCTGCGGAAAGATAGGAATACTTGAAGTCTCGTGTTGTAGATTTAGCCTACGTACTTTATATTTTTTATCCTTTTTTTTTCTTTCAAATTCGCTTACAGTTGTAACGCTAATTTTCTACTCTGAAGCAGCATTAACCACAATTTCTTCTTTCCCAAACTTCTCAATTATTTGTATTTTTTTTATAATTAACACAACACGTTTTCTTTGACAACTGTGGAAGACAATTGCATAGAAGTACGTCCACTCGAATAGTAGGAATAAGGACTGAATAAGTTGTACACGGGTTTGTGGAAATTCTTTGGGGTAATGTCTTTGGAAGCAAGTAGTGATTATTTTACAAGTAATTATGTTTGTTGCCGACAGCGAAGCATTTATACTGCATACTTTGTAGTTAGAGTAAAGGCTTGTAATAATCTTCTGTAGAAACATAACTTACAGTACTTCATATTTTTTCTGCAGCAAAAAGAAAATAGGAGCTAGAAAAAAGTCGGATAATCCGACAATCGGTTAATAGGGTGACGGATAATTGGGGTTCTACTGTATTGTTGCCTCCAGTAGGATATCACGCTTTATTCTACTGGTTGTTCAGTTCAAAGTGTGTCATGGCTCGCTGTATGCCGTCATATGGCTAGTCGATGAGCCTAGGGAATTCAATCTTCCTACACTTCCGCAGAGGTGTATTACTTATCTGCCAGAGAAGTTGCCTGGCAAGTACGGCGTTCATTCAGAAGAGTACTTACCGATACGTACGGTAACGAATGTAGTGGCAGGAATGTGAACTGTTTCGAAACATGAACTGAGGTGAGTTTTTTCTTACTGTCGGGATATGGGGAGAGGGTTAAGACGATTACTTACGTATTTGTTGACATTAACTACGACGGTCATCATGGACACGGAGCACTTGATTTGTATTGTGAAATGTTGCCGTACGCAACTGATGATAACAAATACCCTGCGTACGACTTGGCCGCGCAAAAAACACAGTTCGAAACAGGTTATGGTAGCACACAGACCGTACAGACCGCCATCTGTTGCTACGACGTTCAAGTTATACCGTACACGTTCTCAAGTTCAGATTGAACGCCTTGATTAATAGGCAACTTCTCTGACACAAAAGCTGAAACTCGCTTCAAATCGCTGACTCATCAACAGTGACGTCATGACACACTTTGAAATTAACACCCAGTAGAGGTAGGGCGTGACAGCGTTTTGTTGTCACAGCTCCGGAAAAGTCGCGATTGCAGCGATATTTTACTACTTAATTCACTTATTATTCCCAGAACATGAATTTTACCAGCACTCGAAAAGTATTGGGAATAAATTTGAATAAGGAACAAAAAAAAAAAAAGTTTCCTTCCCAGGCAGGATTCGAACCACGAAAGTCTTAGTTACCAGTCTATCGTGCTCTGGAGTGAACAAGGCTCTGAAATCAGCTACAAGGGTCGGTCCGGTTTTTTTTTCCCCACTACTGTACATCTACAGTATTACCAGGCAGTACATCTTACTTCACGATATGTGTCAGATGAAGAAATTTGTTTGTATGCATCTGAAGTCTGACTAGTGTATATGTAGCTAGTCGGTGATGTATGCAATGGAGGGAGGAAGGAACTGGCCACCCTACCCCATTATCTCTTGGCCTAGTTGACACATAAGTGGTGGCTTCTTGATATCACTTTTAAGATTAGACCTGTCTTCGGACAGTTGACTAAACAACAACAACAACAATAACAACAACATCTCGAACTAACCTTAAAATTTAGGGTCAAATTGTATCATTCGCAATGAAAACGTGGCATAAAAAGTAACCGATCACAACATAATAAAGAAAAGAATAACGAAAAAATATTCTTTAAATGTAAATCTTTAAAACATCTAAAAGTGTTAAAATGTATTTAAACCAGAGATGGGAAAAATGTAAGGAGCAATTGATGCAGCCTCCATGACAACAAAATGACAAGGTGGGACGAACGAGAAATAAGTACATTACTGACAACTACGGTTAGTTGGGGGGGGGGGATGGATAGCCTGACTTCACGGCCATCACAGAGTTTTTTTGTGTTGCAATTAGGGTTGCCAATTTTTTTGAAGAAAATACGGGAGATTAAGGAATCGGCAAAATTTCTCGTAGAAAATGGACAAATTATTCGGTTCAGTTACTAAAAAAACAACTTTATTCTACACTTCGGCAGCTAGGCTTAGGGGAGAGTCGGATAGTATCGGACATCGGGTAATATCGGACAGTGAGTTTCTTTCATCTACCACACGATGATAGTACCTGATTGACATGGTTACGTTTCTGTGATGTCGCATAGAGAAACGTAACCATGTCATTCAGGTACTACCATATGGTGGTAGATGAAAGAAACGCACTGTCCGATATTACCCGATGTCCGATACTACCCTACTCTCCCCTAAATTAAGAGTATTTTGAGAGAGATTTTGTCTCACGTAATATTTGAAGTCGACTGCAGTTTTCAGGTCTGATTTGATTAAATGTGTCGTGTTCCTGTATGGAACATACTGTATGTCCAATTATTGCTCATGAGATGAAACACCCTCTTTGTATAAGCATTACTATTTGGTATCCTTAAAACAAAACTAGCCAGCTTTTCCAAATTTATAACATTAACACGGTTTGATTTGAGACGGGTGAGCACTAAAACCCATTTCTGGCAAGCATTAGCTACTTTCTACAAAAACTTCACATTTAGTGCATTTCTTGAACAACAAAATTCATCATATAATAATCAATCATCCATGTGAAATAAAATGTTTAGAATACACTTTTTTACATTATGCAAAAATAAGGGAGAAAAATGCTCGAAGAGAGCCGGGAGACTGTTAAAATTAGGGACAAATACGGGAGACAACACACATTTTGCCCGCCTATGATTAATAAACTTTACCCTTTTAAAAGTTTCAAGTTCTAAAGCTTTATACTTTAACAATAAGTAAGACTTAATGTGAAGTAAACTTTAAGAAGAATAAATATTCTTTGTTTTTCTGGAGTGAAAGAAAAAAATGTTTCCGTAAATTCCTCCAAATCCATTTCTTTTTTCGCCAGCAAAATACTTTCTTCCATGTTTTCTATAATTAGAAAGTAAAAGAATAAAAATTACACATACATACAATATTTCTTTTAAACTATACATTACTTCCATGATCTAGCCCTAGGAGTAAGAATTTTAATTAAAATAGAAACCACTTGAACCAATTACGGCCGCCATTCTACTTAAACAACTTTCTTGTTTGCGTCATCAAATATTCATAAAACCGTAGAAGTTTGAGGTAAAAGTTATTGAATTGAATGAGATAAGTTTCATGTTATGTACTCGGGTAAGAGGGCCCTATGAACGTGGGAAATATTATATCCCCACTGTGGGTTAGCGTCCATGTTTTGGGTACGGCTTTCATTAATTATAAATCTAACACTGAGAATAATGGAATTGTGTCCTGGGGATGCACCCAACACAGGAATGGATTCCTTTGCCTAGTCACTTGGACGGAAGTGAATCTTGATATAACTGATAAGAGCAACATATTACGTGATAATATCTCCAAGCAATTAACTGAATTATAATGATTATTATCATAATAGTAATATAATGATTATGATAATAATCATTATATTACTATTATAGATTTACACCACTTCTTGGCGTGTTCCAGTCTCTTTTACGTTTAGTCCAGTACTTTCTTCATAGGGAATATGCCATTAGAAATATCCAGGATAACAGAGAGGGTTTAGAATTGAATGGGTTACATCAGCTCTTTGTGTGTGTGATGTGAATATGTTAGGAGAAAATCCACAAACTATTAGGGAAAACACGGGAATTTTACTTGGAGCAAGAAAAGAGATAGGTTTGGAAGTAAATCCCGAAAAGATAAAGTATATGATTATGTCTCATGACCAGAATATTGTACGAAATGGAAATATAAAAATTGGAGATTTATCCTTCGAACGGGTGGAAAAATTCAGATATCTTGGAGCAACAGTAACAAATATAAATGAACTCGAGAGGAAATTAAACGCAGGATAAATATGGGAAATGCCTGTTATTATTCGGTTGAGAAGCTTTTATCATCTAGTCTGTTCTCAAAAAAGGTGAAGGTTACAACAATTTATAAAACAGTTATATTACCGGTTGTTCTGTACGGTTGTGAAACTGGGACTCTCGAGAGAGAAACATAGGTTAAGGGTGTTTGAGAATAAGGTGCTTAGGAAAATATTTGAGGCTAAGAAGGATGAAGTTACAGGGGAATAGAGAAAGTTACACAACGCAGAACTGCACTCATTGTATTCTTCACCTGACATAATTAGGAATATTAAATCCAGACGTTTGAGATGGGTAGGGTAAGTAGCACGTATGGGTGAATCCAGAAATGCATATAGAGTGTTAGTTAGGAGGCCCCGGAGGGAAAAAGTCCTTTAGGGAGGCCGAGACGTAGATGGGAGGATAACATAAAAATGGATTTGAGGGAGGCGGGATATGATGATAGAGACTGGATTAATCTTACTCAGGATAGGGACCAATGGCGGGCTTATGTGAGGGCGGCAATGAACCTCCGGGTTCCTTAAAAGCCATAAGTAAATAATAATAATAATAATAATAATAATAATAATAATAATAATAATAATAATAATGCATGCATGCATGCATAATACATACATACATACATACATACATACATACATACATACATACATACATACATACATACATACATACATACATACATACAAATGGCTTTTAAGGAACCCACAGGTTCATTGTCGTCTTCACAGAAGCTCGCCATCGGTCCATATCCTGTGCAAGATTAATCCAGTCTCTATCATCATATCCCACCTCGCTCAAATAATATCCTCCCATCTACGTCTCGGCTCCTCCAAAGGTCTTTTCCCTCTGGTCTCCCAACTAACACTCTATATGCATTTCTGGATTCGCCCATACGTGCTACATGCTAAGTTTGGATTTAATGTTCCTAATTATGTCAGGTGAAGAATACAATGCGTGCACTTCTGCGTTGTGTAACTTTCTCCATTTCCCTGTAACTTCATCCCTTTTAGCCCCAAATATTTTTCTAAGAACCTTATTCTCAAACACTTTTAATCTCTGTTCATCTCTCAAAGTGAGAGTTCAGGCTTCACAACCATAAAGAACAACCGGTAATATAACTGTTTTATAAAATTCTAACTTTCAGATTTTTTGACAGCAGACTAGATGATAAAAGCTTCTCAACCGAATAATAACATTCATTTTTCATATTTATTCTGTGTTTAATTTAATAATAATAATAATAATAATAATAATAATAATAATAATACACAACATTTAAAATAGCAATAATGTAAATTGTAAACAATTTTAATAATGACACCCCTTGACAAATTGTGCGTACGCCACTATATATGTATATATAAACCGGAAGTCCGTTTCAGTGCTGGAATCTGCTCATCACTGACCTAAACGAATTCTTTGCTACATGTCACGACTCACGAAAGAAACATCTATTGGAAGACCTCACAAACGGTTATTAAAATCTATAATTGGCCACTAGCAATGTTAATTACTTGAAAGGAGAGGATGATGTTTGATGTTGATCACGATGTTGAGTGATGACGATGACGTTGAGATGATGTCTACAGGAAGCGTGAAAAACCGGGTAAGTCTCCAAAAGTAAATTTTAAAGGAGGAAGAAAACAAAGTTCACAAGACTCTCCTAAATCGTGTAATTAATTTGGGGAATTGAAATCCTGCATAAATACGTATTCACATACGGGCTCTCAAAAGGAAATGTTTACAGTTATCTATCACTAAAGATTCTTGGCTTAAAGTGACTTACCCGGTTTTTCTCGTCTATTGTTAAATTCTTACAGGGACTTACATATTTATGTACAAATTAAAAAAAAAAAACATTATTTACATATATACATAAACATCCATTTTAATTATTATTTCACTACTTTCAAAATATTGAATAATACAGTATAAGAACTTTGGCATAATACAATAATGTCTCATAAGACATTTACAAAACCTTTTGTTATTACAGATGTTACGCATCTGCATCCAGTTCCTCCAAGTCCGGGTCAATATTGGATATGTTGTCAACTTTCAAGTTCTTGTAGAAGTCATGGAAGACATTGTCGATTAGTGGTAAAAGTTCCAAGATGTCCTTCTTCTTTTCAGCACTGACAGAAACAGGACCCTCATGAATCATAGGCAGTGATGTGGGTAATGTACTTTTGCCACGTTTACGGATAGATAGTTCTCGGAAAGATTCTTCCACGGAGAGAGAACTCTTGAAAAATATTTTCGCTGTCTCGAGTGTATTTCAGCCAGTGAGTGCTGGTCCACAGAAATTTATTACCTTCTGTATCAACTTTCTTCATTAGGTAGGGCCCACTTGTTTTCGTCAAGGAATTGAAGTCTAGAAAATGTTGTCCCTCCATCACAAATACTTTGAATGGCTTCTTACGTTTGCAAGACCTCACGAGCTGATACCAATCATTTGGATGGTTTATTTTCATCCCTGTCCTCTTCTTTTCTCTCTCAATAGCTGCATGGTCTGCATCGCACTCCATATGAGTATGCCCACTCACCAAAATCTTGTGGTGAATTTCACGATTGTTAGGCCTCTTGTCAATAACAAAAGAAAACATAGCTGCTGTTTTTGTTCTGTCCCCCGCAAGAGTCAGAATAAAATGTGATCTCTTCTACATGATCTGGCAACTGCAAAATAAACTGATAGAGACAGGAACCTATTTGATTAGCCCCTCTTCCAGACGTGGTTTCATTCCACATAAAACATGTAGCTTCGTTGGTGACTAGATTATGGACTGTCAGATTGAATGTCCATAATTGCCTTTTATAAAAGGAAACTGATGTTATAAGGTAAGGTGTCGGTAGGCACTGCTGCAAATCAAAGGGTAACACAGCTTTTCTGTCATCTTTCTGAGCCACTTCCTTATCATGTCTCTTGGCTTCATATGACTCCTCCGCAGCCTTGTGGTGGGTATCTCGTTCTTGTGTTGCAGAGTCCCTAGTTTCTCCTGCAAAGTGTTGATCTTCATTTTCAGTACATCACATTTGTGACAAGTGTCTTGTTTAGGTTTTTTGAATTCTAGATCAAGTTCATGGAATCATCTAGAATAAATTTTCAGTGAAACAGGATTTTTAGTACAGTCTTTGTACAAATCATACATTTTTTATATATTAAGACCAGAGGGACAAAAACCGCTTAGAATTTCTATTTCGGCAATAATGACTCTCATAGCTAGGGAAGGAGAGAATGACTTTCTGCAGACTGTAAATCTTCCATTTTTGTTTTGTTTGCAGGAGCAAACTTTCCTCTGCCATCAGGCGCAATAATTCCAGAAAACGATTCCTTCTTCTTACTAGTTACCCGTTCAGTGAAACCGGTTGTTTCCCCAAATGTTCTGCGAAAGCATTCCCTGCAGATGGCCTGATTATTGCCTTGAATTATAATTTCATATTTACAAACTATTTCCCTTAACTTGGCATTGTCTTCAACCACACGATGAGTCTTTGGTTTACTAATTGTTATCGATGAGGAAATATATCTCACCCTGTTATCATGATTACCAATAGCCCAATATTCCTCAAAACACTTTTGGCGATCTTCTTCCATAAACTTTTCCAGACACTTCATTCGGCATGGTTTAAGGGGAAGCATTTCCCTTGCTTTCACTTCCTTCCCTTTTTCTGAAACATAGGATTTTCCTTTATTCCTCAATTCCTTGTTAATTTGTCTGTCCTTCATAGTCCTTTTCTTCTGAACAGCAGCATCTGGCTCAGAATTTTCGGACTGCTGGTCCTGATCGTTGTTGAATACATTCGTGTCTTCAGAATTTTCTTCCTCCTCACTCTCAGCCATTGCGGTGTAAAATTGATTGTTTGCTATGTCTTCATCAGGGTGGTAGTCTGGATCTTTTACACTATCATCGGAATCGAAATCTACAAGCTTAATACACTCATTTACATCTGGTCCAAATATGTTTAGTTGATCTTCACTGCATGATTTTTGTGCAGGAGCCAGTGGAAATGTACCTAAAAATAAGGGTCCTAAAGTTGTAACGCACAGTCCTCCATATGTTTACTTTCATATCAGCTCATGATTTCAATGTTTTTTACAGCAATGATAGAATGAATGTCGAACATACACCTGATAATTTGTAACTATTTTTTGCTTTATTCGGATTTTAAGTTATGTTTTGTCTTTTAAATGTCTATGCTTACAAGTTTGCCCATGAGCCGCATATTGAACAACAGTCGATTAAAGCGGAGTTTCCAACTTTTTGAGTGTCACGGACCCCTTAACATTCATACTCGAATTCGGTTCATTTTAAAATGCTTAACTTATAGCCGGAAGCATTTTTGGTGAACTCTGTAACAGAGTGGTGCATAACAAATAAATATTCCAAGAAGCTGAGAAAAGCAATAGAAAAATTTAAAGTTAGGCTTAATAATTAAAATACTTTTGAAAATACATCTTGGCTTGGGAATCGCTTTTGAATCTATCACGGACTCCTGGTGTCCGTGAGACACAGGTTGGGTACCGCTGAATTAAAGTACCAAGAAAGTAGCATATGAGATAAATACTGTGTCAAGCTGTCAACATTGTTAGAAACAATATCACTTACCATTACCACTGTGATCAGCAATTTCCTGAGGATAAGTTATCTTCCTTCTCTTAGCATCTTCAAAACAACTGTTATCACTGTGAGTATTTTTTAAACTTAGATTAACAAGAAGACGTGCCGATGTGACATTGTGTAAGTCGAACCACAGTTCACTTTGCTATTTGTGACATTAAACCATACTGTACGATAAATGTTCAACTCACAGCTCATTCACAAGGCAGTTATGATTTGGCGGGCTTGTGATTGTTGTGGGTACAGAAATATCTTGGTTCGCGCCTGTCTGCTACTAAAACAAGAAAAAAGTAATGCCTGAAACTTAATTCCGATCCATATTGTTGACGTTCTCTTTCCGAATATGGTTGTTCTTATTGTTTCTATTATTGATTCCCTTTTCCTTATTGAAAACTGATAAGCAAAATGTTTGGTAACTCGACACGGAAGAAATTATGCGGACGTGAAGTAGAGAGCAAATCAACTTACCGCACTGCTCCTTTCTTGATACGAAACTGTAAGGTCTATAATAACTAAGTAATTCGACTTACCCGGTTTTTCACGCAACCAAAATGAAGACTTGACAAACGAATAGTGATGTAATTAGACTTACATGCTTTTGCTCGTTCGTACTTGGCAGGTGAATAACGAGCTTAGTCGACTTACCAACAATTTTGCATCAATTTCTGTTCTACCCATTATTTCACCATGCTGTAGCATCTATACTAATTGGTATTAGACTTCCCCGGTTTTTCACGTTATAAAACTCGGCACTGGGAATCGATACATGCTAATAACTCATATTTCACAAAAAGTGGACTTACCCGGTTTTTCACGCTTCCTGTAGATGTGATGATGATGATGATGCTGATGATGATGATAAATATAAAACATCGTAAAATAAAATATAAAGAATAAAAAGGGCAGAATGAGTTCGTTGTTGTTTCTGACATGAGTATGTGGGCTTTTAGAGAACTTCAATTATTCGTCTTCATGCTCCCCAGTATAAATCAGGGATTGCTTTATTGTTAAGCAAGGTTCTGCAGATTTTGTCTTGCTTTCCATCCATCATGGAGTAGTTGTCATTACATAGAGTGCATTTTGGTGAATGAAAAATTCTGTTTTGTACAGTTCTGTCTCCAAACAATCATGTCGTGTTGCAGAGAACTTACGGCATGTTTCCTCGACAGTTTTGGCATTAGTAATGAATTTTTGTAAATTGCAAATAAAGATTTTCTAGTTGGTAGTTCAATCCACTTGTAAGTACTGTTAATTTCAATAAGTGAAGAATATTATAGGCGCATGTATATTGAAGAACGTGATCCCAGAACGCGTTCAGACCATTTTTATGAAAGGACTGGACTAGTTTTTTTCATCCATTCTTCTGCAGACTGAGCGAGTTTTCAAGTGACTTGCACAATAACACAAACTTTTAGACAAGGATTGGCGTTGTTTCGGCAGAAAACAAGCTTAAAATGTAATTATAGTAGTATCGGACATAATCTCATATATATATATATATATATATATATATATATATATATATATATATAGTCGGCCTCGGTAGCGTACTTGGTATAGCGCTGGCCTTCTATGCTCGAGATTGCGGGTTCGATCTCGACCCAGGTCGATGGCATTTAAGTATGTTTAAATGTGACAGGCTCATGTCAGTAGATTTACTGGCATGTAAAAGAACTCCTGCGGGACAAAATTTCGGCACACCGGCGACGCTGATATAACCTCTGCAGTTGCGAGCGTCGTTAAATAAATCATAATTTAAATTTATATCGTCGTTGGTCCTGCAGTAACTCCTATGTGACATATTTATCGATTTTCAGATTTTTGTCCTATTAAATAACTTAAATAGTGATACAGCAAAAAATAAAATTTCTTATATGTAATTATATTTCTTTCTTTCGAAAATGAAATAATTCACAATCTCCTATGTACGGCTGCCATAGAATGAATACATGTGTTTTTTCTTCCTACTGAAAAGTTTTATATTTTGCACATAGAAGTTATTGCAGGAACAACGACGATATATATATATATATATATATATATATATATATATATATATATATATATATATATATATATATGGTGGCAGTGGTAACTAATTACACTCAATAATGACAATTAATAATAAGCACAATTAATAAAAAATGCAATTAATAATAAATTACTACTACTACTACTACTACTACTACTACTACTACTACTACTACTACTACTACTACTACTACTAATAATAATAATAATAATAATAATAATAATAATAATAATAATAATAATAATAAAAAGGTAAAAGGTAAAGGTATCCCCGTAACATGCCATGAAGGCACTTGGGGGGCATGGAGGTAGAGCCCCATGCTTTCCATGACCTCGGCACTAGAATGAGGTGGTGTGGTCGGCACCACGCTCTGACCGCCTTTTACCCCCGGGAAAGACCCGGTACTCAATTTTATAGGAGGCTGAGTGAACCTCGGGGCCGTTCTGAAAGTTTGGCAACGAGAAAAAATCCTGTCACCACCTGGGATCGAACCCCGGACCTTCCAGTCCGTAGCCAGCTGCTCTATCAACTGAGCTACCCGGCCACCCAATAATAATAATAATAATAATAATAATAATAATAATAATAATAATAATAATAATAATAATAACAGGGAGCATCCTAAATTAAATTAAGCACGATCACTTAAAATAACATTTAAAGTAAATCTAATTTGTATCTTAACCCTAAGTTCGAACTAATACCAACGAGTATGATATGTCCATACCTGCACAAGTACCTTTCAGCAATACACTCATTTCGCTGACAACTCACTCACTGCACTGGAACTACGACACATTTCACTGATTCTATCCTACTTTCATTAACACTTCAAAAACATTTCACTGTTCAAATACTTTGTACTGTCACTATAAACTATGAAACTTCACTGACAGAAACGCACTTTACTGATACAGTACACTTGACTGACGACACACTTCACACTTCACTGATACAACACTTCAAATAACAAAATATCAATTACACCCTCTAAACAGTGTGTATAATATATTACCTCTAATAAAGTCCTTAAGCCTATTTTTAAATACATTTTTAGTTATTGGTAAAGCCTTTAGTAAGTCTGCAGGTAAAGCATTCCAGTCCCTGATAGTACGATTGAGAAAAGAAAACTTCCCAGTGTCCGTCCTCTGATCTTCTTTCCCTCAATTTATATGAGTGGTCGTTCCTTGAAGAGTAATTTGGTGGCTGCAACCTATTTTTTATTTCTCTCCAGGAAAGGTATCCCCGTAACATGCCATGAAGGCACTTGGGGGGCATGGAGGTAGAGCCCCATGCTTTCCATGACCTCGGCACTAGAATGAGGTGGTGTGGTCGGCACCACGCTCTGACCGCCTTTTACCCCCGGGGAAAGACCCGGTACTCAATTTTATAGGAGGCTGAGTGAACCTCGGGGCCGTTCTGAAAGTTTGGCAACGAGAGAAAATCCTGTCACCAATATATATATATATATATATATATATATATATATATATATATATATTGCTTATTTCTAACTACAATGTGCTAGAATTCATCGTTAAACTACTTTTTATTATTAGTTACTTTCTTGAACTCCATAGTTAAATGAGAGTTTAAAAGATGTCGTATCTGTGACTCAAGCGCTAATGCGCTGGTCTTCCATCCAGGAGGTCCGGTTTCTATCTCCGACCAGGCGATTTAATTTATGATGGACAAACCAAACGTTACAAAGGGCTTTTCTCGGGGTGTTCCCGTTCCCACACTTCCTCCACTCTACTCAGATTAATTTCCGAAAATAATTTCATATAATATAACAATTTTTGTATGCATCTGAAGTCTGATTAGTGTAATATGTAGCTATGGCGGGTCAGATAAAAAGTCATGGCGGGCCGAATGAGACTCGCGGGCCGTAATTTGGTCGGCCCTGCAATACATCAAATGAACAAGTCCTGCGCAGTGTTCTACTGCGCTTCATCTGTTCCCCGCCAGTTTTCAGCTGCTCGCTTTGAAAGTTGCAGTTGCCTAATTCATTGTTGATTACTTTTTCCAATGGTATTATCTTCATATAAGTAGTAGTTATTTACTAGTGTATTGGTGTGTATGTGTGAAATGAAGTGTCATCCAGTTTAATACAGTAACAAGCCAACGGAAAAACCATGTCTCAATGATTTTTAACTACAGGGAAGCGGAAGAAACAAAGGTGAGTTTTAGGTCATAGTGAAAGGGCGTCTGAAAATAAATAGGCTATAATTAATTATTTGGTTAGCTATATATAGTGAAAAGTAGGAAAATAACTTCATTTTCGAATATAATATTTCTAACAAAGTGATTTACACTTTCCTTGTGCATGTAACCTACTGTTACTTTAACATAAAGCGGCCTACTGTTAAGTTACTTCAAAACTGGATCAATTCTCAATTTTTGCATCAAATCTAGATACATTTAAAATAACACCCGAAAAAGCTATAATGATCGACGGTAATATGTAGGCCTACGGGTACTTAAAGCGTTTTACCACAAGTTTGATCCGCAGTATAACACTAATTTTTACTCCATTTAGGTGTAGGGAAAATTCTCGCTTTTACCAAAATAGTCGTCTTTTATTCACTGATTTATAGTAATACCGTGGCTCGCTATATCTTAGCCTAATATCCTAATTAGGCCTATTTAGGATTTTTTAAACTAATGGCGGATACTTGACTTTCGTAATTCACCCATGATTTTGAAATCAGTTGCATAGACCAATTTACTGAGAGAGTCGTTTGGATGTGCCATAGGAGCTGGTCTATGTTACACCCGCGATGAGATGATGATGATGGAGATTTGTTGGGATGCCATAAGGAACCGAAGCTCCTTGAGAAAACCCCTTTGTTACCTGGACCACGGGCTTGCCCAACACAAGTTATAGCCTAAATCGGGGCTAGGCTACGCAAGGGATCGAACCCGGGTCCACAAGATTATAAGTTCAATGGGCTAGCCACTAGACCACTATGGCTGCATTTAGGAAAAAATAAATAATTTAATTATTTATATTGTAGACGTAGGGCTATTTGTATCTATCCCATACTTAAATGTTTCCCAGAGTTTCACATTTCCAATTAATCTTACAACAAGCTTATGGTGTTTTTTTGGGTTTCTTAAAAACTGTGTGTTTGTGTTGTCTTTGAAACTAAGAGACTCATGTATAGGCTGTGCAATGGGCCAGTGTAGCCTAAGCCTAAGTGTAAGGATTCTTTCTGGGTCTGGCCCTCGAAAAGTCAAGCCAAGAAATTTTAAAAGAGTTCATTTATATTTTATTCCAGATTTACTAGCATTGAAGACCTTACTGAACAATTTTATTCTGTAAAATCTAACATTTTTTATAAGTTTAAAGTTAAAGCCTTTCCTTTTGAGCAGATTTATAAGCCTGTCACTATTACACAGCAGTTGAAATAGAAATTCAATAGACCGGTTTTTCTTTTGAGAGAGAAATTAGGTTTTATGTAAAAAAAGTATTTGTATATGGCCTATATCTTGATTACACACTTTTATGATTTCTTATAGTGTGCATAGCATTGGCCTAGTATGTTCCGTTATTGACCAATCATTAAATCACATGTGATTTATCATTGTGGATTCATATTTCAACAATGCATTGTAGTTACCTAATTTGAAAGAGTTGGTCCTTAGCACAAATTTTAAGAAGCCACATAACGTTTATTGCACTTTATAAGTTGTTCACTTACAGATTCATACTTACTTAGCCTACTTACAAATTAATTTGAAAATCATTTTGGATCCGATAAGCTGTACAAATTATCAAGGTTTTTACTGTTAAGACCATCAGACTTATCAAATTACAAGTGTGATAAACACAAATGTGCTGTTTTTTTATATAATAGATGAACGTTTTCAGTTCCATTGAACCATCACCAGATCATTAATAAACCTACAAATAATTTAAATTAATAAACAAACAGTGAAGACATAAGTCTTAAAATATGTGTAGTAGATCTGACTATATAATACAATAGTACATATGAAATCACAAGTAGAATGGATTGAAGTGTTAAACATTACTTAGCAATAAAATCTATGTATAAAAAATAAAATTGTTAAAATATGATTAATCATTCTAATCTATATAAAATAGAACTGTGTAGAGAAGGTGACATGTAGCAGCGTCTAAGGACGTGTGGTCTTAAAACAAATCCATGTATTGTAAAATTGTATAACAAGTGCAGCATGAAGACTGCATTTACAAAATGTCATTCGGTGAACTGGTACAAATTGGTGGTGTAACAAACGGAAGTGGATATACAGCTTCATGGGTAAAGAAAGAAGACGTAATGTTCGTAACATGTGAGGTCTTGTAATCTGAAAAATACGTGGAAAAGATTACTAGGTTGGGGAAGATTAATAGTTTTCAAAATTATTATGTTAATTATTTTCCGAAATAGACAACATTGTGGTAGTAGAGATGGTAATGGAGGTGGTGTTGCTATTGTTGTTGTTGTTGTTGTTGATGATGATGATGATGATGATGATGGTGATAATGATGATGATGATGATGATGATGATGATGATGATGATGATGATGAAGAAGGCCTGTCCAATATGCGAATGTGATATGAAATTGATAAATTAAATTCAGAATGTAGTGTTGATCATGGATTGTAACAATATCTTTTGACGTAGGAAGAACCATCTTTGAATTTAATATTATTTTTTAAGAAATTCCGTGCCATTGAGTTTGGTAGTAGTGAAATAAACCTCCAACAATGCAACGAACTTTTTCCCACAGTAGGAATTATCGGATATTTTTTATAGTGGAATGAGTTGAAATCAACAGGGAGTAGGAGTGCCACAGCATATCTGTTTCCACTCTAATGATTTTGTTATTCAAGCCAAAATTTCAATATTTCTAACTTTGCAGGCTGGTGAACTTTCATGATATGCTTCTTTTTTTCCCCGCCTGTTTTTACTATAGCTAATGCTATAGAAATGTAGGTTTCAAATAGCTTTTGAGTTATTTGAAATCTATTGTTATGATCAATTGAGCTTTTATAACAAGTAGAATGTAATTTTTATAATTTTAGTTTCATTCTATTGACTGATTTATAGAGACATCATACAGAAACCAAGAAGTTACATCTAGATGATCAGTTGTTGAATTGTACTGTAGTGTGAATATCAAAATTACATAATATAATAGATACGGATTTTTCTACATTCGCTATGTGATGTTTATGAAGTGTGCTTTACAAAATTATTTTTAAATGGAAGTGCAAACAAAAGAAAGGGTACAGTAGTCACAGTTGATATCACAGACGATTGATATGCTAAGCTAATACGTGGGTATTATGAATAATGATGAAAGAAAATTAAAAAACCTAGCCTATGAAGGAATCATTGACATTAAGCATGTAATAGGCTTATATTAAATATAAAAATATAATGAACTCTCTTTACTGCTAAACACATTTCTTCCACTTTACAACAAAGAATTATAAATGATAATGTTTGATCTAATACATTATATTGAACTATTTATATTTCTCTATATGATTTTTTGTTTAATTATTCACTATAATAATCAAGTATTAAAATACAGATTGTTTTCTAACTTGATACAATCATGTTTATAAAAGTGAATTTTGAAATTTTAGTTTCTGCTTTGTTATCATATCAACAGGACTTATCAAAGAAGTGACTTATTAATTAGTCTAAAAAGATTTGTGTGTCTTAAACTTTTCATGCCTAATATACAACACTCTAATATAAAACACTCTTCAGAATATTGAAATAGTTTATAATATTATCTGTAAAAACAATATCAAATTTGCATTTTTTTACAACTGTAAAGCATTTAATAATAATATATACAATTAGTTAATTATTTTCATGATTATTTTACTGGAATGTTTTATGGCTATATCTCTTTTCATCATGGTTTATGTTTCACTTCTGTATATGTATGTTGGTATCTCAATCACCAGTAGCGTAACAACATTATTTGTTTGGGAGGGAGTTTAGAATTTTTTCGTGTGCAGTTTTCATGGCAAGTCTTGCTACAATTGTGATGTTGTGTTATACTGTCAACTCGACCTAAAGCTATAAATTTAGTGAATTAAATGAAGGTAGCAAGTAATGATACAATATTATCATCATTAACAAGTTTTATTTATTTATTTATTTTTTTTTGTTATGTTTAAGAATATTTATTAGCATACAAGTAGGAAAATTTGTGCCAGCATCCGCGGTTATACAATGAATATAAGTGAATCTTTTTAGTTAAAGTAGTTAAGAGTTTTGTTGGAGGTTATTTTATTATTTTTGGGTGAAATCTTAATATTTATTATGACTTTTGGTATTTGAGGCTATGAAATCTTTTGTTTTAAACTAGGATTAGATATGTTAGAAATTTATTTTTTCAGTCGTTGACTTTACTACTTTATATATTTTGTTAGGTGTTAACCTTTACATAATAAATTGTGTGATGTATGAACGTTTTCGTTGAGCATGTCAACATCATCAGATACACTCTGTCATTTTACAATATCAATACTCTTAGTATTATCTACACAATCTACACATACAATACATGTTTACTATCATATGAAACGAAAACGTTCATACATCACACAATTTATTATGTAAAGGTTAACACCTAACAAAATATATAAAGTAGTAAAGTCAACGACTGAAAAAATAAATGTCTGACATATTCATAGACTTTTCTGAAAATTACGCAAAATGAATTGCAAAATATAGGATTAGATACCCTATTATTTTGGATATAAATTATTTTTAACTTAAGTAGTACTAATTAAGGTCTTGAAACTTAAAGAATTTGGCGGTATTTTAGTCTTTTTAGGCCTATATCAACTTAAAATGCTATAGGGTATGACTAGACACATAAGAATCACCATTAGAAGTTTCACCGATATATATTTTTTTAAATTTTACCACACAGAACATTCATAAAAACTAGGCTACCTACAGTAAAATAAATCAGTTCTGTTAACAATGTATCGTGTAAGAATAAAAACTCATTGTTAGTGTAATGATTGCTTTCAACTGCTCTAATTTTTGTTGCAACCATGATAGATCATGATTCTTTTTTTAAATTGCTGAATTTAGCCTAAGTTTTTTTTCTCTTGTACGAAGGAGGGACCCGAAGGCTTGCACTGCAGCCTGAGGCTTATTGTGGTTACTACTCCTATTTTGTGAATGTTTGAGTAACTGAACGGCCGCACTCTTGTACAAGTACAGCATGCTACATCGTGAACTTAATCCAGGCTATGGTATGGATGATGATGATATGTGAATTAATGATGACAAAATGAGTCCGAGGTCCAACACCGAAAGTTATCCAGCAATTCTGCTTCATTTGGTTGAGGGAAAACCCCGGAAAAAATCCCAGGTAACTTGTCCCAACCACTCGGGCCCACCCATTTCAAGATCAGATGTGCTCTCCGTTACTCCATAGCGGTGGACTGGATTTAAGTTTCTACAGGGCCTGTAGGCTACTAAAATATCTCATGTAACTAGTGTTTTAATGATGAAGTTCCATATTGTTTTTTGCCTTTATGGAAAGTAGGCTAAACCTTATAAGCCTAATACAGTATTGTTTGTGACTTATTCTCACAAATGTAGTTCACAATTTAGCCTATATAAATTTATTTATATTGGTTTAGTCCATAACGAACATTTTTTATGTCCTATTTATAGACTAAATAGTCTTGTTATGTTGTCCAAGTTGTTTAATGAAGAAATAATAATTATTTTCTAAGTCTACACAGAAATTTTCTGCTTGTACTTTTAAAATTACACTGACAGTCAGGGTGCGGATTAACGGGTGGGATGAGGGGATCCCCCCCCCCCCCCGTTGGAAAGTTATTCTCCTCTCATAAATTCATATTGACATCCCTGCCAGAGATAACTTCTATCCCCCCCTCAAAAAATATGATTGTTTTAATATGAGTATACTTTATAAAATACAGTATAAAGTAAGCAAAGAAAATAATATTGATGTATTATCATCATCTGCAAGCTGATAACAATCAATAACTTAGGAATTACACATCTTATCTTCAGCCTGCTCATGGATATAATTATTTTTATGATGAAGTTGTAAGACAAGCAACTCAGTGCGACCAAGCGTTGAGCCGTATTGAATGAGGATAATAATAATTTTATGTATGGTATTCTCTATCTAGGATTCTATCGCCCCCTCATCAGAAATCTTAATTCGTACCCTGCTGACAGTGAGAGTTATAACATACAAATCTTGATATATTACATATTTGATCATGGTATAACAGTCATCACAATAAATTATTCTTAAGATATTGTTTTACACAATTTGTAGGAGCTTGAATATCTTTGTTGTGCACCAAACTGGAGCAATATATCTTAGAATGGATGTAGCATTTTATAAGTTACTGTTGACTTGCCTTTTCCTCCTTAAAGCTGAAAATTTGAAAATGGAAATGATCTGAGATATTCTTGCAGACCCATTTGCCTTAATTGTTTGAATATATTTATGCCAAAGTGCACCTTTCGTGTACACCCAAAAGTCATTACAGTACAGATTATTGTAATATAAAAGCAAGAATTTTATATTTATATTCCAGATAGTTTCATATATCTTTATTAATCTGTCTGACCGTGAAACGATCGGGCCTGGGTTCAAATTCTGATTTGGACTAGTTACCTGGTTGGGGTTTTTCAGGAGTTTTTCTCCACCAATTGAAGCAGAATTGCTGGGTAACTTTAGGTGTTGGACCGTGGACTCATTTCGCCATCATTAATTCACATAACATCATCATCAGCATCATCATCATCATCATCATCATCATCATCATCATCATCATCATCATCATCATCATCATCATCATCATCAACAACATCCATACCATAGCTTGGGTTCAGTTCATGGTGCAGTGTGTTGTACTTGCACAAGAGCACAGCCGTTTGGCTACCCAGTCATTCACAGAATAGGAGTGGTAAGCACAATAAGTCTCAGGCTGCAGTGCAGGCTTTCGGGTCCCTCCTCCATACAAGTGGAAAAAAATAAAACCTACAGATTCTCGTCCAAAGTTTTATATTACCGGTACAGGACATAATAACTTACTGTACATTTTAATTATGTAAGATATTAGGGCTCTATTATTTATTGTCACAAGGTAATAGTATCCCATAGATATTCTGATAGAAATCAGTGATTCTATGATACAATATGTAGATTAGGATACAAGAAAAACAAAAGTATGATTGATTAGTAATCCATTTAAGAAAATAAATATTTACCATTTACAAAAGATTCCGTATGCAGACATAAAAAAAAATTTAAAATTAGGATAGTAAAGTGAAAAGTATATATCTGTTCACGCTAGAAAGAAAATAATCAAGAAATGCCCAACTAAGAAATGACTCATGTATTTTATTGCCCGTATTTACTCAAAATGAGATTCCTTCCCCCCCCCCCTCCCATTTTTCAGCGTTGTATTGTATAATTTTAATCATTTTTTTATATTCACTTCAAGTCTTAAAGTCTTAAAAATGAGTAATTATATGAAGTAATTAAAATAAAAATGAGAACAAGAAGTGTAATTGTGTAATGGTTATTTAATAAAATAAATGTTCCTTAATCACTGCCATTGGGAGTATACCCAATTGCAGTGCTAATACATACGTACACAAATTATATTAGCATAAATCTGTTAAAATTGAGATGTTTAATTCCAATATAAAAATTAGAATTAGGACAGCTTGTATGTTGGTCTACATTTAGGTCAACATCCATTCATTGTTCACAGACATGTCTAAAAATCATAAAAAATTATTCTATACATCACTATTCTGTTTTAATCGGATTTTTTCATTGTAACTAAGCTGTTTTTTTTTCTTATAAATGTGTGCACTGTAAGCTACAATAAATATTTAAACTTAAATTACATGTAGGCTTCCATATTCTTACTGATCTAGTATTCACATATATTTATTTTTAATTTATTCCAAAAATTATGAGGGCCATATAATCGAGAAAGTCTTATTTTCGAGTACATACGGTAATTATTTTAAGTAAAAATAAAGTAAAATAAACTTGCATCTATTCCTCGAGAAAACAATATCACTAAGAAATGGCCTTTAATATTTGATTAACTATTTACAGTAAAAATTTAAACTTCATGATTATCTTCCAAGTTAAATTGTATTATTTTAAGATATGTAAACTTTGTTTGTTTTTAAAAGTAAGTTTTATGAATTGCACATTTTTCACAGTTCTTTTCTTTCTATCCCTTATGATGTCATCACGATAACCAACATTATTCAAATTAAATCTACAAGACTTTGTTAGATATCTACACTTTATTGAGAAAGGCTTATTTTCGAGTACATGCAGTAATTATTTTAAGTAAAAATGAAGTAAAACAATTTGCATCTGTTCCTCGAGAAACAATATCACTAAGAAAAGGCCTTTTATATTTGATTAACTATTTAAAGTAAAAATTTAAACTTCATGATTATCTTCCAAGTTAAATTGTATTATTTTAAGATATGTAAACTTTGTTTGTTTTTAAAAGTAATTTTTATGAATTGCACATTTTTCACAGTTCTTTTCTTTCTATCCCTTATAATGTCATCACGATAACCAACATTATTCAAATTAGATCTACAATATACACTTGATTAGCTTTGCATGAAAACTGGTCTGTTCTGTTGTCTATGGAGACTAGGTACTAAATAATATGAACTTCAAGAGCACATTAATTTCAGTCGACATTTGTCACTCAGTATTTCACAGTTGAATGTCATTAGGTCAAAGACTACTTCATTCGAGGGCTAAAATGAATAGATGTACCGGTAATGATTTAATGCAAATGCAGTGAGACATATCGAATTTGTTATGTGGGAGTAAAAAAGAAATAAAAACATAGTTTTCTACTCATGTACGTATATCTCTCTGAATATGGAATTAATATGGATTTCACATTATGTAAATACGAGTATTATCAGTCAATTACTACAAATAGTACAAATTACTTTAAATACAGAATAAACTGTATGAATGATTCTGGGTAGTCAAAATATTGACTTTTCATATTCTTTTCTCTTTTAATTTGTACTATTTACTTTGAATTTCTCTATATTGAAATGGTGACAGTGTCAAGCTCCTTAGACTGCATTTAGGGTGTTGGTGAAGTTAAAAAAAAAGATATTTTGCAAAAAAAAAAAATATTCTTCATATAATCATAGTTGTTTGAGAATAAGATGCTTAGGAAAATATTTGGGGCTAAGAGAGATGAAGTTATAGAAGAATGGAGAAAGTTACACAATGCAGAACTGCACACATTGTTATTCTTCACCTGACATAATTAGGAAATTAAATCCAGACGTTTGAGATGGGCAGGACATGTAACACGTATGGGCTAATCTATAAATGCATATAGAGTGTTAGTTGGGAGGCCAGAGGGAAAAAGACCTTTGGGGAAGCCGAGACGTAGATGGGAGGATAATATTAAAATGATTTGAGGAAAGTGGGGTATGATGGTAGAGACTGGATTAATCTTGCACATGATAGGGACCAATGGCGGGTTTATGTGAGGGCGGCAATGAACCTCCGAGTTCCTTAAAATCCATAAGTAAGTAAGTATAGTATTATAAATAATTGATTAAATGGCGATCTTATTTGTGTTAATTATGTAAGCATGTTATGTATTATCTCTATTAGCCTACGTATAAAATAAAATTTAGCATGCAATGACGTATCTTCATTTAATAACTTGTATTAAAACTCTCCTACGAGATCCAATAACCCTTGGATTTTCTTATTATTCGTATTATGTATTATTTAAGAATTGAATTACAACTTTTTCGTAGACACAGAATGGCACTGACAGGAATATATGCAGGAAAGGCCTTTCCTGTGTACATACTGTTATGAACGAAGTAATCTCTTCCATTACTGATGATGAAAGAGTGGAATTGAGAAAAATTCTCTCCGGCACTGGGATTTGAACCCGGGTTTTCAACTCTACGTGCTGACGCTCTATCCACTAAGGCACACTGGATTCCCATTCCGATGCCGGATAGAATCCTCTCAG
The DNA here is from genome assembly GCF_040183065.1 of Periplaneta americana. Classification (NCBI taxonomy): domain Eukaryota; kingdom Metazoa; phylum Arthropoda; class Insecta; order Blattodea; family Blattidae; genus Periplaneta; species Periplaneta americana. The sequence goes on along the minus strand of NC_091118.1, from coordinate 34,312,270 downwards.
TTTAAGTTCCACCTCTTAGGTTCCCTCTAGTGGCCAACCCTCATGCACTGCGTCACAGATGTGTGACAGTGGTACAATGTACACACAGATGTGCAGAGGTGCACTCTTACGAGTGACTAAGCGGCCGGGATCCGACAGAATAAGCGCTGTCTTAAATCACTAAGTGATTATTTTTCGCAAATCATATATTACGATGTACCGAAGTACATATGATATTTCCATGCAGAAATTCTGCATCATCAAACGATGATGAAAGAGTGGAATGGAGAAAATTTCTCTCTGGCACCGGGATTTGAACCCGGGTTAGTGGATAGAGCGTCAGCACATAGAGCTGAAAACCCGGGTTCTAATCCCAGTGCTGGAGAAAATTTTTCTCCATTCCACTCTTTCATCATCATACGATGAAGCAGAATTTCTGCATGGAAATATCATATGTACTTCAGTACATCGTAATATCTTCCATTACTGCTTACCCCCCCCCTCTCTGCAAAGACGTATATGTGCGTCACACAGTTGATAAAATATATTGTATGCCATGAAGCTGTTGAACGGTGAAAAAATAACTTTTTCTGTTTAATTTGAGCGCAACACCGACGTATAGCTATCTCTGCTGTTACTTTCTCCCTTTCAATTTTTGTTTATTGGAGTTTCAATGACCAATTTATCTTCCAATTTATCTATCAGAAGCTTTTTTATTTCCCTTTTTTTTCATCTGGATAGGCAGAGCAGACTTAACTTACTTTGAATGCTCGTCCCTGCTTCAAATATTGTTCAGACAGTATATGTTGTCATGATTATAACTTGTCTCTGGTGGAAGGAATTAAAAAACCGAGTAGCTTTAATAGAGAAAAGTGACTTGTTAATATCTGCGCAGCTTAAACTATTTGGTATGTTTCAATTACACATACATTCTGGTAAGCTGTTGATGTTACACAGTTAAGGTTAGTATTCAAAGAGTTAATATTTACTTAAATGTCGGACATTACTCAGAATATATACTGGTAAGTCAAATGTTCCTGGCATATAGGACTGCAGTCAGGTGTTAAGTTTTGTGTAAAAAATAATGATATAATTTTAAAACAAACTATAAATACTAAATTTCTTGCTCTTAAAATTGATAATCACTTCAAGTGGAAGTGATCATTGAATATATTACTCTTGATTCAGGCTGTTATGCTAGTAGGTCAATCAGGGGCGGCTCTACAATAAGAACTGCAGAACTGCAGAACAGCCATTTAAATGGACCTGAAAAAATTAAAAATATAAAATGTGCTTTATGTAATCTAGTTCATTGTTTCATTTATTTTTCCAGTTCATTCTCCTTTGACTCGAGGTTTTACTGTCTGTAGGAGCCTTGAACTGCTCGAGAATTTTAGCTGTAGTGTACTTTTCGGATCTGTGATCGGCAGTTCCTGAAGCTCAACGTAGGGTAGTCGGCAGCAGAAAACTGGTTTTCTTCACCGTCCCATAAGACTGCATTAGAGCTGCAACCGAAGCAGCTCTCTCCGAATATACAAAAGAACCGCTAACACCCTCAACTCTTTATGACCTGCGTTAGAAAACATAGGCTTCTGGACTACTCTATATCATTACAGTTCCAGTGTGTTATAGTACTGTGGGTGGTGTGATGTGATTAGTCAGTGTGTCTAAGGAAATATTTTATATTAAAAATTAATGAAATGAAAATCTAATCGACCAATCCTTTTCGAAATTAAAAGAGAAATTGCATTAGGACGTCCTAGACAAAATTTAAATATGGAAATTTCTGGAAAAAGTCGAGGAAATCATGTAGCCTACTAGTCATTTTAATACCGAAATGTGTAATGGAAATGATTTGTTTTTTGCTGCGCTCATGAAAATGCTTTCTCCCCCACCCGTGTATTCTGTTTAGAGGAGAAAATATATGAACAAACACCGGAGTGAAGGATTTAGTTAATTTGACTTAAGAAAACTAGAAAAGCATGTGGGGCACATCTCCACTATGTGACTAGTTGTACCAGGCGGGAGAGGTGTAGCGCACGGATGGTTGGAATACAATTTCGGGTGCACAGTCAACTTCGAGAAGGCACTGTAATTACATGCGTCATCCGATTTAGTTGCAATAAACAGCATGCGTTTGCTAAAGACACTATTTTTCATGCAGAACTGCCAATCTTTGTTACTGCGGGCCGCTACTGAGGTCAATGAAATATCTTACTAACATTGTTGTTTAATCAACTGTCCGAAGACAGTCTGAACCTCACAAGTGATACCAACAAGGCACTAGTTATGAGGCAACTAGTCCAGGAGATAGGGCGACCAGTTCCTTTCCCCCTCCATTGCATACATCACCGACTAGCTTACTATTATGTTAATCAGACTTCAGATGTATACTAACAATTGTTTTTCCTCTGACACATATCGTCAAGTGAGATGTACTGCCTGATAATAGATGTACATATCAGCCAGAACCTCAATCAGAGATTACTGACATTAATATACATAATACAGTTAATAAATTTTGCTTATTTTCATTGTGTTGTGAAATATCATTTAATTTTTTGGGGCAATTCGAATAGCAAAAGTATTTTTATTTAACAAAAGACGTGTAGGCTTACTGATACTCTTTTAATAGTCGTGTACTGGTATATAAAAAAGATTTTTGTAAACATTTATTTTAAAAGTATCAATACTGGTACTTCCTAGCCTATACATATTGACAAGGTGAATTCTAACAAAAGAAAGAGATTCACAAGATCAGGACTAAATATAAAAAAAAATGATCTAAAGCTATCCGCTTTCCTAACATGTTTCCAGGATGTATACTATGAAAGCATAAAGGTTTTTAACTCTCTATCTTTAGAAATAAAATTATTAATATAAAATGGTAATAATTTAAGTCTGTTGTCAAAAATGCTCTATAACTGAGTTTTTGTTATTTAGCACAATAAACCTCAGGCTACTGTGCATTCTTTTGGGCCCCTCCTCCGTAAAAAGGGGGAAGGGGAATCCTATCTGATTTTTTAAAATGTGACACTCCAGTTTTATCAATATGCTTCTCCTAACCTCAACTATAGCATTTGATTAGGATAATTCTGATCTGATCCCAAGTGGAAATTGTGATGAAAAAGATAACAGTGCGAGATTTTTGGTTATTTGACACTGTGTCATAGATACAGATGTATCCAACATTTCTGAACTACATACCGGCTCTGTTATGGAGAATTGTTCCTGTAATGGATCAACAATTAAGTTCCCCATTCTCATCCTTTCCTGATGCTGGAGTCAGAAACGTTGGATATACAACAAAGAAAGCAGAAGGA